>NW_015090885.1:3558199-3576283 GCF_001431845.1 Calidris pugnax
AGGAAAAAGAAAAAATAAATTGCCTATTACTAATAATATTAGCATTTAAGTAGTGCCCATTAGACTTCAAGATCTTGCACATATTAAGTTGTAATTAGGCAAGGACTCTTGCTCCTTTAGCAGATGCTGTTTGGAGACATTTTTTGACAGCAGGGTGAATAGGGCAACAGTGCTTCTTGCACAGGAATAGTTTTATCTCTTGAATGGGGCAGGGAGGATGAAAACCCTGATTTCTGAATTCTTCACCCTCTAGATAGGATGAATCTGGTTTCAAATAAGTAACACAGATATAAAATTAACATAAATGAGAGCAAAAAAGTAGAAATTCTACCTGAAAAATTGCAGATTATTATATTACACAGGTAATTCCAGAGACCTTATAATTAGAGGATCCACCACAAATTACCTAGTAATTTCTTTTGTTCCTGATACCAAGGCAGGCAATTAGAGAGAGAAAGAGATCTGTTCCTGTTTTAGTTAAACTCAACAAGGCTGCAACTCCCTACACAGACATTGAAGTAGTCATGAAAGAGCACTGATTTGTTTCCTCCAATGGCCAAGTCAGTGTAAGCAAGCCACATACCAAAATAAATTGCTAGGTCTGGGGAAGCACTGATGTGCATTGATTCCTCTTTTCCCATTAAAAGATGGGGAGGAAAGGTTCTAAGCTGTAATTGAAATTTGAGTTGAAAAAGTTTGTCTGCATGTTTGCTCAAGCAGACAACTCAAGGTACACTCGGCCCCTTCTGATCTGGACCATTGTCATAGTAAAATGCAAACATTTTCTGACTTGATCTTTGAACAGGACAAAGCAAAGCACAAACATGAACAACTTAAATGATCATCACATATTCAGAACATGATGTAAGTGTAATAGGTACATTACATAGAAAAATAGCCACTTTTAGAAAGGTGAATTTTGTTCACTATATACTGACTTCCTCCATGAGTAATCCTAAACCTTTTTGGATTTTATGTTGCTGGTACTGCCTGAGAATACCTGAATTAATTCATACCAAATCAGGTCCGCAATTATTGACGTATACCTTCCTACAATTTCATGTTGTGTTTCTTGCTTTTAATCTTATTATTCTTCACATCCACAGGCAACTAGCTGCTATATGGGATCATGAAATCTACAATAAAATGATCTTTAAAAAGTAAACAAAATGAATTCATTTTTGTACTGTCACTACACATTGCCACAATATTCAGCACTGTCTCATTCAACTCAGTATCCTCTCCTAGACCACCTGTTTTACCTTCATTTAGGAGCTATAATGGTAGGGATGTCATAGTAGGCTTCAGAGCAGGTTTTAGGACGAAGTTTTCAAATTTCCATTCCTTTAGATCATGAAAGGAAACATGCTGTACTTCTGAGAAATGTATTTTGCTTCTTCATGTTACACAGAAGTAACATGAGTGCCAGAACCTCTTCCAGTTAATGAAACACCACACAAAAATGTCTGTTGATGAAGAGCAAGGAAGAAGAGAGACAGCTAAAAGCTGGTATTCTTATAAGACATGTGAGCCTGTATGTCAGTTGAAGCCTTTCATTTCTTCTATCTTGGTTCTTGTTGCTCGGAAGACATAGCTGGATGGTACAGGCTGCTATTACAGTCCTGAGCCACCATTCTCATCAGGTCTGAGAAATGGTAGAGAAACCAAAGAAAGAAATGGTTACAGTGTTACAGATTATTGTTTTAGGTTTAAGTTATAAATTTTATGCTTCCCTGTATGACCTTAAAATCTCACATAATACCTTCTAGGCAAAAAGCTAGGGTTAAGAGATTAATGGCTGAAATGAACACTAGGTCCAAGTACTCTCCATTCAACAGTTTTGGGAACATGTATTGTCTACCATTCTAACTTTTTTTGCAGCTCTAGTAAATTGTGCAAAATTAAATAGGTTGAGAGGCTTTTCAATACATGACGGTCCCTGTTTTATCCTGCAAGGTCTATCAGAGCTTGAGGAAGCATCTACTTTGCCTTCTGAAAGGTATCACATATAACTGGCAGTAAGAGAGGTTCGACAAGCATGTAAATTAAATGGAGGCTGAAACGGTACGAAATACATATCTAAATATACAAGATTTTTTCTGGAATGTGAACTCAGCTCACATTTTGAGACCAAATGTCTGACACTTTTTATTACAAATTGTTAATTGCACCACCAAAATGCAATTAGCCACAATTCTACAGTGCACATGAAGGGATTTCTGCACAATAGGCTACCATAATTTGATTCTGAGGTTTCTGAGGAAAAGGAGAAATCAAATCCTTCCTTGGAAACTAGTTTACCTTTTAAAAGGGGATCTTTCTGAAGCTTTGTAAGGGTCATAGAACTTCCATTTAAACTTATTGTTTAAAACAGAATTAATGTTCTTAGCAAGGAAATATACCTTCCTCACATCACAGATTCTGCAAAGTAGAATTCAGAAGGTCAGACTTTCATCCTGCAATAGATCTTTCCTTTCATAAGTTCATCAAAGAATGGCTGGGGTTTTTTTTCTCCCTGAAACGAGATTTAAGGTTTCTATACAGTGTATTGTAGTGGTCCTATTCTTCAGACATTTTTAAAGAACTCGATAGGTTTTGGTCAAAGCTCCATTTGTGACAGGCAGTAGGCTCTATTACTTGCTGGGTATAAGACATTTAATTATTGTCTTAAAAGAATTATGACCAAGTCAACCCAAGCTGAATAGAACACTTCCATTTCTACATAATAAGCCCTAAACTGATGAAAAATATGGATTAATCCCTCTCATCATATGAAGAATTGTATTTTTTTAATGTGTTTTCATACAGTCTTAATAACTTGAACATCATGCACAGAAAATACTTAAATAGATATCTAATGGCTAATTCCTTTCCTAACCAAAGTATTGAAGTTATGATGAATACACAAATTTGGAATTTTTCTCTTCTCTAATTTGCTTATCTGAAAGAGTTTGAATTATATTCAAATCACAGTGATGAAAAATCTATAATTTATTTCAAAGAGATAATTTACTTTGAGTTGGCCAATTTTACCAAGATCATGTGAGATAAAATTCTCCTGACTCCATGAAAGTCATGATAAGATTCTCAGAAAAACTTCTAAACCGAAACTACATTATTTCAGGGATTCACTAACAAAGCAACTCAGGGTGCCTGAAGGGCTACCCAAAGATACAAGGAGATATTTTGCAAAATTCATCCAACCACAGCTACAGATGTCCTCTATTAGTCACTTATGACCAACAAACAACTCAACCATTTGTTCTGATGACCCAGAAGGTCTTTCAGACTCCAAGACTTGCAGTAAACCCTTGCCACTTCTGTTTCCAGTCTGCATTCCTCAAGTTATAAAAACGAATATTAAATTTGAGCCTTTTCATCCCTTTGTCTCAGGCCAGCATTTTGGTTCTTGTTAAGTGCTATTAGTGTTTGCCAAAGACTAGTAATGCTAACTACAGCCTCCTGTGTGTAGTTTTGTGGTTTGCTGTCACTCTACCAACCATGTCCAAGGTTTTAAGAGGTCAGTGACATCTTCAGCTTCTGATATCTTCTTACAGAGTCCACCCCTGGTTGTTAAAAAAACACACACACACATACAAAACAACATCGCCTAAGAACAAACTATCCAAAATTATGTAACATGTTGAATATGATTTATAACATCTATCAAGGTCATGAGCTGAAAAAGTTTATCTGAAAATATTCAAGGTCCAACAAAAGGCTTAACGAGGATTACAGAATGGTGCTGCTGACAGAATAACAGATATCTGCCGTAGCTAGATTAATCTTAAGGCTGTGATCTTTGTTATTCAACCTTTCCAATTAAATACTTATCATTAACTGTGTTTTAATGTTTTGGTCCTTTGCAGTTGTTTCCACATATTGCTTCTTGTCAGACAGTTTAGCTAAATTATTTTTTTAAAGCTATATCAATTTTAAGACATAACCTGTCTCATGAAAAAACTTGAAGGATGGTGTATTAATTTAAATATTTACCTAGTAGTCTTTATAGATCTGTGATAATTAAAGTATTCTGAGGGAGTAAAAGCATACAGAGGAACTCCTACTTAATAAAAATGGAAAAAAATACAACCTGGTATTTATCAACACTTGAATGACCGTAGAGTCATAGTGTTTCTCCTCACCATCTTTGAGAAATAAAAGAGCATTGACATAAGACTTGAATAAACCATACATCAAGAATGCAAGATAGCAAATGGAGAAGTTGCTTTACCTATAATACCTCCAGGGGCCCTCCAAAATGCCTGGAATTCATTTTATATGCGACTTTCTTTCTGTTAAGTGAGTGCAGATGGTGTGGGGTCAGTTGTACTAATGCTTCAAACATGGACAAATTTTAATCTTTGTTCCTTCATAATTTGTTCCCTTGGAATCAAATCAAAATGAGCAAGAAAAGCTAATGGTGATTCAGGCTGTTGGGTTGTATGTTGCTAGTTTATTAAGCCTTTAAAAAGAACCCAGAAAATGAGGAAAAAAGATATTGTATGTAAGGATCACTGTTTTTTTATTCTAACACACTGCCGTAGGTGTTAGCTATAGAGATAGATCAGGTTCACACAGCCCTTTTAAAATGAAAGACAGGTTTTGCAGCTGACACATGAACAAAAAAAGTCAGACCAAAGAAAGAAAGCAGAGCTTTCCCCATGGAGCTTCATTTGATACGGGATATATTTCTTCTCTTTCAACTAATACAATCCTAACATGTTGATCTTTAAAAGCAGACTATGAAAGGTTATTATAGTCATGGGGCAACATCTATCAAGACACTTATTATCTTGCTCTAGAAAAAAAAAGTTATCAACATTTTCCAAAGTTGTGTTTATGCTATCTATTTTGTTTCATCAGTATTGGCAAGGACTTTAGAGTCAGCAACATATCTGAAATGCAATTCTGTGCAAAATTCAGTATATCCATGGCATACATACCTGCTCTGATTATATACCCATATTTTTCTCCTTACAAAAGAATATGAAACCCCAAATATTGACATCCAACAGTACTTAAGTACTGTTAAGTCTTAAAAGCTGTAGGGCTTTGTTGTTCCTCAAGAAGTCCTAGCTATGGGTTTGAGTTGGATCTTAGGAGTAATAATTTAATGATTTAAATTTCCAGGGGTTGTGTAGATTATTGTACAGATTGTGAAATCTGTAGGTTTTCAGTTACTTAATACTCTTCTAGTAAGGCACAAATTGGTACGTTGTATGTTGCAATGAAACTTTGATGACATAGACAGATGGTGGAAGTAAACTTAATTTTGACTTCTCTATTATAACACTTTGCAATTCTCTGATACGCTACCTGAGCATCTTAAAGTACTTCTCAAAATAACAATTTGCCTTCATAATTCTCCTGTTTTGAACTAATGAAACATTAGCATCAACAACAAATTCAGGCAAAGACACTAACAGATTGAAAGGATTCAAATCCTAAAAATGGTTGGGCATCTATTTACATGGATGTCACAGAAGTGTGTACAGAACCACTAGCAAGAAATCTTAAATCCAGAGTTTTATGAAGCTGTTTTCTGGACATGAGTAGGGAAGTCATTGTGGTCTGATTTCACAGCATTTAACTTTATCGTTATGTTTCATTTCATGGAGATTTGTATCTGGTCAGTAATGGAATGGTCATGACCAGGTAAGGATCTGCTATGACACCCTGGGTTAAAAACTTAATTTTTGCATAGCAATATAATCTGATGTTAATCATCACCAATTCAAAGCTGTTTAGTTCCAATGGAATGCATTACCCTGTCGATATGAAACCACACGTATTTCTACTGTTAAGAGTTCAGAAATTTTAGAAAAGTTTCCTTTGTTATTTAGTTTAATAAATAACCAGTATTTCACTCAGGCTGTTAGTGAGTTTTATTTATGCATTCACATTCACACAGACATCAAGTATCCTTTAACTAGAAAAATATAATAAACCTAGCGATTTTGAATCAAAAATCATTTATTGCCAACTTATAGAAGCAAAGTCAAAGAGAACTGCTATTTTAGGCAGCCTCCAGGTTTCTTGGTGAGAAAGACTTACCATGTATCTGCATAACCTTGTCCTTGTCATTTACATAACCTTCAGACCTGAGGAGGTTTAAGATTAAATGAATTGGAAAAGATTAAGTGAATCACATGTTTAACATTCCTTAACCCTCACCATGCTACAGTTGGGGTAGTATAACTCAGTTGACCAGAAGCATTTAAATCTAATTTATCTTGGTACCTTTAAAAACATTCAAAAAAAATCAGCAATATGGGCTCTTAGAAAAGTGAATGCACATTCTTTCAGGTTTGGTAGCCTTTTCCACCACATGGCTATAAAGCTACAAGGATAACAGAAAAAGTGTTGGACCATTACACTTCAGCAAATCAAAATACCTTGACGATTATTTTGAGAAGTGAAGCCTTTTTAGTAAGAGCTATGCAAGTGACAGAAAGAGAGCAGTACTATTGGAACATGGGCGATCATGGCATATTGCTGTTGTCATTGTGATTTTGCTTCATTTGAAAGGTAAAATATTTATAAAAAAAACTTGTTTCTTGGGAATGTTTCTTTTATTCTTCTATTTATAACAAACCTTCTTTCTTACCTGGCTGCAGAAACTCAGAGGTGAAAACTTGGCATATACACTTCACCATTGCTAGTATTACTTTCAGACTTCTTTTTAAATGTGATTTCTTCCTTTAAGAAAATAACCAAGCTAATTTTCTAAGTATGTAAAATTAGGTATTTATTGATTTTGGATGCTTTTCTCCCTCTCCTCACCCCCACGGGGCTGGATGAAAACTGGTTCTGTTTTAATTAGCTGGTATACTACTGACCTAATTGATTTAAAAATATTTTTTACAATAGATCAGATATTTTGAGTTGTTTCCAAATTGCACTTTGTATGAAAACCAACTCTAAAACTCATGAATGCACTAAATGAACTTTCCATTCCCGGCCCCGTGCTTGAATGAAACTATGGTAAATTCCTAGAATTATTTCTTACTGAGTTTGTAACCATGTCCTTTTCTAGTGTTTTAAAAACATTCAATTGTTGAAGAAGATTGTATCAGACACAGGGTAAAGAAGATACAAGACACATCAGTTCAAAGAATCTTGTGATCAGGTAGTCAATAATCTAGTCTTCCTCTTCTATGATACTATGAAAGTTAATATTCCCATGCAGCACTCCGAGGAATGAATTCTGCCTGCTGCACTCCACTACTTATTATCATCAAGGTATTTGTACAACACATCAGACCAAAAGTTTCAAAAATAATGCACTTTCACAATATATATTACAACACTCCCTTTGCTGTGATGGTATGTACTGTACTACTTCTGCTAAACCCTTATCTACAGCCTAGGAGGTACCTTCTCCTGCCAAACCTAACAACGTTCAAACGGAGTTGAAAGGAAGATATTATTGTGCTTTATTCCATTAATTGCTACGACACAGAGAAAAATTAGAGTATTTGTTTCCTTTCCATAAAATTATATATGTGTATGTACTGTCACCGTTACAGAAAGTGATACATTGCTCCTAAAAATAGGTCGTAAATTGAACATTGCCCTTCAGCTTGCATCACTTAGATTCAGCTAAGCTTTCTCCTAAAAATCAAGTCCATTGTTTCTCTCCTTCACAAATGCCAATCCACTCTCCAACCTTTTTTGTAGAACAACATCTGCTGCACAAAATTGAATATAGATCAGCAGATCTGACAACGTTCAGCCCAAGTTGCAGGGATACTTTTCAAATAGTGATCCAAATTTGAGAAGTTAAGAAAGCAACCTGCCTTTGGCAACTAGAATAGAGTTTTTTATCTCTCTCCTTGTCATTTTTTTCCCTCTTTAACGAACTCTTATTTTTTAAAAAAACAGTACAGTTTTGTAGCATTATGTCATGAATTTTCTTTGAAAGATCATTCTTGCATTTGTAATACTTAATAACACTGCATTTTCAAATAATTTACACTACATTCTAGTAAAAATGTGGTATCTGTTTTACTAAGAAATACTGTATGAACAGAAATCACTACTACAGTGCAAATATTTTTGCCACTTAATGAATACATCTGCTTTACGTTTTTCTGGTGTAGAGAAGAAATTACAGACATTCCATCTTTTTCAAGTGTCATTACCTGAAAGTACAAAGTTTCATTTCTTCACTTTTCCCTTCCTTTTTTTCTTCACCTTTTGCTTTCACTTTTTAGTGTAGCCTTATGAAATATTTAAAACATGAAATCACATAAATATTAAAAAAAAAATTGAAGATTGTTAATCATTCTACATGTAGAATAATTTACCTGAAAAATTCATTAATGGTTGGGATGGAGTATTACTTGCTTTATCTGTTATGATCAGAATTGAGAGTATCGCATTCCTCTTCTGGAATTTGTATAAATCAAATTAGTAAATCAAAGAATCATGTTCTTTACATAGTGTTTATTTCTCCAGTAGTCCTCCATCTAGGAAACACCTAATTCATGCTGAAGACAGTAAAAGTGAACACGATCCAAATTTAATGTACAATCTATTTTCAAATGAAGTTTAAAAAAAAAAATCCTGTTTTATATGTATGCATTCCTCATTGATATAATTCTGGAATCTCTTGCAATAAGTTACAGGATCCACCTATGCACTAAATAGAAAAATGGTATCCATAATATAAATTTAAAATAGCAACAGTGATTTTATACTATGGATAGAAGTATTATGGATCCAAAAATATATCTTGTCTTTATAACTAGAGATGGCATAAAGGGAGAAGTAAATTACGTTGGGCTGCTGTGGAGACGATTTTAGCAGCCCAAGTAATGTTTCCTAGTCTGAAGACTGAGAGGGAGAATAACATACTTTTGTGTCAGACCTGTTAATACTCCCTGTGCCAAGGAAACCTATTTTCAACCTATAGTAGCAGCCAGACCCAAGACAGCCTGGCATGAACACACTTACCTACAACCACTACAGTTCTCAGAAGTTCTTCATATCACTGCCCACCTTGTTAGGAGTGACATATGCTTGTGGACCTATCTGACCTTCTAATTATTACTCAATGTCTTGCACAAAAGTAACTCTAGTTTGTTAAAAGGAAAAAAAAAATATAAAAAGCAGATGAAATGAAGGGAAAAAGTTTTCATACACTGCTTAGTTAAGTCATCTAGACAAGCCAGATCCTCTGGTATATTAATTCTGGCTAATTCTTCTGGTGGCAGAGTGCAGCATTGTCCCTTCCTTGTAGTCCTGGTCTTTGAACACAGACTGGCCATACCTTGCTGCCTACACAACTCTCTCAGACATCTACGTTTTCCTCCAAAGGAAGCCTGGGCACACAGGAAAAGACGAAGGAGTGCTGCCCTCCCACAGGTCCCCTGACGGGGATGACAAGGGAATTGGTGCTGTGGGCTGGATTACAGAGCCTTCCCTTCTGCATTCAGGATGCAATTGGTGCATATGGGCAGGGCAGTGGAGAGGCTGCAGCTGATTCTACAGTCTCTGCCTCTGTCTTTCTAACTAGTGAGTTAGAAAGTGAGCTAGTTAGCTCACTAACTTACAGGCTACTTACAGAGCCATATAAAACATTAAAAGCTTGTAATTTTTCCACTTTCAAATTGACTTGTAAAAAGCTTCTTTTCAGGATATTGTTTGTTCAAATTCGGTTGAGGTTTCCAATTATTTCAGTAGGAAAAACAGCCTTATGTTTTAGTGAAAAACTGAAGGACAGAATGAAAACAAATTTCGTTTGTAGTAAACATTCAATTGATAACTATTTTTTCAAATGTTTACTTACTGCTTTCAACTGCTAGTGGTTTTATCCATCTGTGGAATATTGCTGTTTGATTTTTTCCTTTCTGATTTGTCAGACCTGCTCAAGTTTAGGTCTCCAGAAAGTTTGATCTAAAAATTTAATTTTATACCACAGAAAAAAATAGTAACAGAAGAGAAATATGGACATTGAAAAACTCATCAACTGGTACTGAATTATTTTCTGGGTACTGAAAGTATTTTTCTCCTCTGAGTTTACTAGATGTCTCTCTGCTCTGCAGACTTTAAGTGAACAGGACTGTGTTACAGTCTGGCAGGAAGAACTACTACCCAAAGATCAACATACTTCATCAGTGATAGAAGCAGATCATAGACCTCTAGATGCACTCAGTGGAGCAAAGCTGCAAATTCTCTGTAACGAAAGAAAGAAAAGAAAAGAGAAAAGAAAATTAAAGAAAGGCGAGGCGAGAAAGAAGAGAAGAGAAGAGAAGAGAAGAGAAGAGAAGAGAAGAGATCTTCACAACTGTATTTAAGTTTCATAATATATATTTCAGTCCTGATGGAACTATAGTTGTTTTCAAATTGTGCGCCTGCCCTTTCCTTATCCATTTCTATGGGTCAAAGTTAACAAACACCATATTATATAAAGGAATAGTCAAAATTATTTTATTTAGCATGCACAGATGTCTCTAATCTCTCTAACAGTATTTACGAATATACATACCTGGCATCTTGTGTTCTGAAGCATATTGTGGCTGCCACTTTTCTTGTTAGCTTTTTGTGTATTTGGAAATGCCTTTTGAGCATGACTGCATTCTTCTCTCTTCATTAAAGATGTATCTGTATCACATTCCCTCCCCTACTGCAATTATTTAGCCATTTCCTGCCACCTCGTTTTTGACATAGGGGGCCCTGCTGTCCAAATGAAATTTTAATGAAGGCTTGAGGATGTGCTTGTGCATTGTTGAGTCCCTCTGCAGTCCTGTGACATGCAAAGAACAAGAGTCAAATATTCACAGTTAGTGGGAAAGTGTTGTGTTATTACTTTTTAAAAGGAACAAATGTTGGCATATGGTGTATGCTCTGCCAACTCCACTTTGCCCAGTATTTTTGTCACCACCCCACATGCATTTCTGTACAGTTTCTTCTTGCTGTCTAATCTGCCTAAAATGACCAGAATCCCACATGCCAAGAGAGAACTGTACTACTTTAAATCTGTCTCTAACCCTGCTTACAAATAACATCATCATCTTCTATCATGCAAACTTCTCTGTTCTTGTTCCTCTTCCACTTGTTTTTTCTTATTTTATAAGTGCAATCCTAACTTCAACATCAGAAACCCAATTGACCCATAATCACTTTTGAATTAAAAATTACAGAAGTGATAAAATCTTCAGTTTTAACCTGTGAGGTCCTGTGCAGCATGTACATACACTAACAGCACCAACTGTATGCAATATCTTCATGGACCTCTTCTTTCATTGGTCCCAACTTTTCATTCCCTTCTAGCAAACGCTCTTTTACTCAGTATGATCCTTCACATTCAGCAAATGAGCTATTAAATGCACACAGACCACAGCCACCCTGTTACACTGGCCAGATTAATCTCCAGGACATAAAATGCAAAAGGGGTTCTCTGGAAAAGCCCCATCACCTGTAATGGTGTTACTGCACCCTACACCCCAAGTATTTTGTTCGGGAGTAATAAACTGAAGCTGTACGGCAAATTCTAGCTTTCCTGAATTTTTGAGATCTTGATTAAGATTAATATTTCAAATATTTCAACAAGCTCAAAAACTTTTGTCATGTCAAAAATAGTGTGTTGGCTTGCCCTTATAACAAAGTATGGTTGAGCCTTTTCAGCTAAGGTATTTCCATGAAACCTCGAATAGAGCAGAAATATGAGCAGGGTTGAAGGCTGTCAAAGCTGGTATCTTAAACAGGAAATACTGAATGGTCTTAATAGGTGACGCATCAATTTCATTTCTAATTACCTTTTGCTCAGAAATCTGATGTGATAGTTACAGTATATAATTTTAGATTATTATTTTAAACTACCTTTGTTAAGGAAAATATTTCACAAAATTAGAAAACTGCCAAGAATAATTGTAAAAGGATGGATTCTTTACAAGAAAGTCCGGCTAAAATGTTCTGAGCAAGCCACAGACCATCAGTAGCACTGAACCTGTAGTTTTTAGGAGGAAGAAGTCTCCTTTTGAAATTATCTTTTCTATCATTACACTATTTCAGCTTGTCAATATTCACCATGACAGCAGCTTCAGCAATTTTGTCTGATACGTTGAATACAGATAAATAACAAGAGATTAACCTGCATTCAGTCTGAAAACAGTTGGAGAAAATATGTTAAGGGTAACTGACTTGTGACAGATCTCTTCTGCTGTTTTCCAAGAGGATAAACCAACCTATGAATTTCTATTTCTGGTGGATTATGAGTGTGTAGGATTATTTTTTTCCATTTTCTGAATTAAAAGCATTATGCAACAATCACATACTTGATACCACGCAATGAAATGAGAAAATCGAGGGTAAAGCTACAGAAAATACCCTGTGATGAGCGGTTTTCTACAGATTAAGTTAAGAGGCACTAACACAATAAATAATTTTTTTAAGAGGATGTTTTATGAAAACATCGTGTTTCTGAACTCAATATTCCATCAAACCTGTTTCCACAAATAAAAATCTCAGATCAAATGACTAATATTATTAGTTATAAGATCTAAATTTTTAAAATATTTAATAAAAAACCCTCTCAGAACTAATTGATAGAACTCGATGTAACTACTAACTGAGATTTTGCTATCAAACTTCTGCAATGTGTTACATCATCACAAAAGAAAAAAAAAATCACAATGCTTTCCTGGAGTAGATAAATGAATTCTGTATATTTCAAAGAGGTGAAAGGAAGCAGTCTGTGGTGACAGAGATCAGAACTAATAGGAAAGACTGAAAAATGCACTCATATTATACCCTATATAAGCAACCTGCAACAGTTACAAACCTTCTAAATTCGTTTGTCCCTTCCAGAAGCAAGTTTTCTCATCATACAGTTTTGTACAATAATTACATTTATGCCTAAGGAACTATATCTTCTTTAATGTAACCTACCTTTCATTGAATACTAGCATAATTTTGACTGCATGTAGAATCAGATTCTTCTAATTTTGACTACCCTAATTTTCAATAAATATGCAAGAAAGTAACATGAAAGAATATTCGGCTGTTGCCAGTCCGTGTTTAACATTTCATCTCCAGCATTCATAAAAAGTGCAATTTTAACTTATCCATAAAGCACCTTTTCACAGTTTGGGGACATTTTTATGATCCTAGAGAAGTATACTTGTATATTTAGATGTATTCAAAGTTATTAAATGAAATACCCTCTGTAACTCATTCTCTTCTTGCAAAGTTGTAAGATGAGCAAAAAGATGTTGCTACAGAGTTTCAAGCTCTCATTTCAGCTGTGCATAGCAACTTTGTTCAATTTTGCAATATAGGAGCTGGACAGGTAGTTGCAAGGAAATACTCATTTTCATTCAACATTCATTTGTAAAAAAACTGGTTATTTCTGACTCGAACATCAACATTTTCTGTTCTACCCAATGAAACATCATCAAAATTCAAATTATAAAACAAAAAAACAAAAAAAAACCCCAAAATTCTTAAATTTATTAATTCCTCCATAAACTTTATCTACATTATTACCTAATTATATATATTACCTGATATATATTATGTATATACCTGAGCAAAATCAAATCTTGATGATGCAAGACAGGCTTCAACAAAAATAACTCTGATTCAATCACTCTTATTTATGGGAGTAAGTAACTGCAGCTTTTCTCTCTGTTACATCTAGTTTTTGCCTTGATTTGGCCAAGTTCTTTGATCTTAGCAACCAAAGCATCTTCAAGCATTTACATTTCAATTTCCCTCAAAACCTCAGTCCTTCCTAACTTAAAGGGAGCTAATTTCTTCTGCTGCTTTCATCACATGCTCCTATAAATACCCCTAGTCAATCCTACAGAAAACAACTGCAAATCTGGCAAAATCTTTGCCAGGGTATTTCCAACCAAAAGGAACTGTCCTTGTTTCTCCAGAAACTCTACTTGCGCACATCTGCTTTCATCAGGAACACATTTCCTCAGGATGACTTCTCCACTAAAAATGATGTTTACTCTATAGTTACAAGATTCAGCAAAGCTGTGAAACAGCTTTACAGAACGGTTGACGTTAGAAGTGACCTCTGGAGGTAATCTACCAAGCTAGTAATTTCATTTAGAAGTTTATCAAGTAGGTCAAGCAAAATGTCCCCTTGGTGAATCCATGTTGATTACTACTTCTACCTTGTCCTTTACATGCCTGGAGTTGGTTTCCAGGATCCCTTCCCAGGGATCAAGTTGAGGCTGACCAACCTGTAGTTCTCTGGGTATTCCTTCTTGTCCTTCTTGAAGTAAGGAGTGACATTTACTTTCCTCCAGTCAGCATGATCAATCAAGAATTGTCAAGAGCTATTGGGAGAGGTGAACCAAAGAGAAATAATGCTTGACCAATGTTAGCCTTCTATGATGACATGACTGGATGGATGAATAAGGGGAGGGCAGTGGATGTTATCTACCTTGACTTCAGCAAGGCTTTTGACACTGTCTCCCATAAGATCCTCATAGGTAAGTTTAGGAAGTGTGGGTTAGGTGAGTGGACAGTGAGGTAGATTGAGAACTGGCTGAAGTGGCAGAGCTCAGGGTTGTGATCAGTGGTGCAGAGTCTAGTTGTAGGCCTGTAACTAGTGGTGTTCCATGGGGGTCAGTATTGGGTCTGGTCTTGTTCAACACGTTCATTAATGACCTGGATGAGAGGACAGAGTGAATTGGTCTAGATGATCTTTGAAGGTCCCTTAAAACCCCTATCATTCTGTGATTCTGTGAGAGTATCCTCACAATGACATCTGCCAGTTCCCTCAGCACTTGTGGGTGAATTGCATCAGGACCCATGGGCTTAGGTATGTCTATGTCACTTAAGTATTCCCAGATCTTATCCTCTTCTACCAACCACACATCATTCTTGCTCCAGTCTTTCCCTTGATCTCTGGAACCTGCATTCAGCACTTTTGCCATCTCCATGTTTTGTGTAACCAGATACCCTATCTTGTTGAGCAATGGGCCCACATTTTCCATAGTCTTCCTTTTATCACCTACATACTTCTCAAAGTTTTCACTGTTGTCTTTGATTTCCCTGATCAGATTCAATTCCATTTTTGGCTTTACCTCTCCTAACTTCATACCTGGATGCTTGGACAATGTTTCTGTATTCCTTCCACATTACCTGTCCTTATTTATACATTCTGTATGCTTCCTTTCTGTCTTTGAGTTTGGCCTGAAGATTCCTGTTCATCCACACAGGCCTCCCATCATTTTTGCATCACTTCTTATTCTTTGCAATAGAACTGTCTTGAGCTTGGACAAGGTGGTCCTTGAATACTAACCAGCTTTCTTGAGCCTGTCTTCCCTCCAGGGCCTTGTCTTCATGCAACTCTTATGAGTAGATCCTTGAAGAGGCTAAAGTTTGCTCTCCTCAAGTCCAGGGTTGTAAGCCTGCATTTCACCCTCCTCTGTGCCCTCAGGCTTGAACTCTTGGGTCAACCTTTTGCCACCTCATACAAGAAGAGAAGTGCATAAAGTAAGAGCTGGATGGTCTGTACAAGATAATCTGAAAAAGCAGGGAGTACTGATCAGTTACTGTTAAGTAACCCATCATTCAGCAAAACCAAAACTTGGTGGATGTGTTATAATGTAGCTGGAAGTGTGACTTTCCTACAGGAAGGTGTCATTCAGCTAGATTAAGCTTTAAAGGAGTTTAAAAGATTGTTTGGTCCCCTATGCACTCCAGACTTTATTTTTTATCCCCTCTTTTTGAGAACAATGTTTTAATACTCTTCCCAGATATCAGCAGACGATCCTGAGCATGCATTTTTGATTTGTGGCCATGGGAAAGTGCCACTGTCTCTCTAGAAGTCAGCCACTGCTGCTGACAGAAGTAAAGATGGTGCTTCTCCCCTCAGCCCTGCACCTCTGAGCTAAAAGTACCACTCAGATTTGGGTGAATTTCTGGTAGGCTTCATGGGAACGGTGCTCTTTGAGCCTCTCCTTAGGCTTATATCTGACACTTCACCTCCTCCATGACACCACTTAAACACCAGAAAGAGAACAGAAGTGGCAAAATTACAGAACTGCAGCGATGTATGCTTTCAGTATTCAATAGGAATACATAAGCCTTCCTGAGCTACTTAGAGTTCTGCTACCTCAAGTTTGTCTACACTTGCTGTAATCTCAACTCCAACTACAGTCTAGACATACTAAATTGCCTGATTTTAATTCAGTTCAAAGTATACCCCCCTAAGATAGAGTAGTCATCTACAAAAAAGAGTTAGTAAAATGTCACATAATAGATAAAAACACTGTAGAAATCAAGAAGCCAGCAAGTCACTCACTAAGCATTTATCATCACCACCACCAAAAGAAATAGCTATGTTACCAAAAGACCACAGATTCAAGATGCACAATCTGACCACAACTTTATGTGGACAAGTAGATGGTGTAATGTTTCAACTATTACCCTTTAGGTACTGGAAAGAAGACCTCCATAAACCACACAGATAATGTATCTGGATAATAGAAAATATAAAATAGAATCATAGAATCGTCCAGGCCAGAAGGGACCTCCAAAGGTCATCTAGTCCCACCTCTCCGCAGTCAGCAGGGACACCCCCAACTAGACCAGGTTGCCCAGGGCCTCATCAATCTTCACCTTGAACATCTACAGAGATGGGGCCTCAACCACCTCCCTGGGCAACCTGTTCCAGTGCTCCACCACCCTCCCAGTAAAGAACTTTCTCCTAATCTCCAATCTAAATCTGCTCCCCTCCAGCTTAAAGCCATTGCCCCTCACCCTATCACTACAGGCAGGGGGACACCACTTGTAAACAGGCTCTCCCCAGCCTTCCTGTAGGCTCCCTTCAGGTACTGGAAGGCTGCTATTAGGTCTCTCCAGAGCCTCCTCTTCTTCAGGCTGAACAACCCCAGCTCCCTCAGCAGAGGGAGTCCTCGTAGCAGAGGTGCTCCAAGCCCCTGATCATCCTCGTGGCCCTCCTCTGGACCTGCTCCATCAGGTCCATGTCTTTCCTACATTGACGGCTCCAGACCTGTACACAGTATTCCAGGTGAGGTCTCACCAGAGCAAAGCGGAAGAATCACCTCTCTGGACCTGCTAGCAATGCATCTTTTGATGCAGCCCAGGATGCGATTGGCCTTCTGGGCTGCAAGTGCACACTGCCTGCTCATGTACAGCTTCTCATCCACCAGCACCCCCAAGTCCCTTTCTCAGGGCTGCTTTCTAATACCTCATCCCCTAGTCTGTACTGATGGTGAGGATTGTTCCGGCCCAGGTGCAGAACCTTGCACTTGCTCTTGGTGAACCTCATGAGGTTCACCTGGGCCCACCTCTCCAGCCTGTCCAGGTCCTTCTGGATGACATCCCATCCCTCAGGTGTATCGACAACACCACACAGCTTGGTGTTGTCTGCAAACTTGCTGATGGTGCATTTAATCCCTCTGTCTATATCATTGATAAAAATATTAAACAGTATTGGTCCCAGCACAGACCCTTGAGGGACACCACTTGTCACGGCTCTCCATCTGGACTTCGAGCCATTGAGTACTACTCTCTGGGTGCGACCATCCAGCCAGTTCCTTATCCACTGAACAGTCCATCCATCAAATCTGTACCCCTCCAATTTGGCAAGCAGGATGTTGTGGAGCACTGTGTCGAAGGCCTTACAGAAGTCCTATAGATCACATCCATAGGTCATCCCTTATCTACTGACCTAGTCACTGTATCATAGAAGGCCACTAGGTTAGTCAGGCAGGACCTGCCCCTAGTGATTCCATGTTGGCTGTCCTGAATGACCTCGCTGTCCTTCATGTGCCCAAGCATGGCATCTAGAAGGATCTGTTCCATGATCTTCCCAGACACAGAGGTGAAGCTGACAGGTCAGTAGCTCCCTGACTGGGAGGGGAGGGTCCTCCTTTCTACCCTTTTAAAAATAGGCAATGGCATAATTAAGCGATGGATCCAAAGAGCATATTATTTACACAAAAGATACACTGTGAGCATGAAAAGAATTTGTTATTCCTGTTCTTAGGTTTAAAGCTTACACAAGCACACAACACAAAACTGCACTGTGAATATCTAAGCATGTAAGACCATAAAAGAAGCAAACTGTTTACAGGTAGAAAGCTG
>NW_015090885.1:3576794-3749892 GCF_001431845.1 Calidris pugnax
AGAGGGGGGGGGAAGTGAAGGGCGTGGGGAGGGGTGTGTGTTTAACACCATCCAGTATTACAAGTGGCAGTGGAGAGAGGCAGGGGTGCACCTAAAAGACATGCTCTTGTACATAATCTCTTAACAGCAATAGCAAAATGAGCTCAACATCAGTTTTTCCCTGCAGATTTCTTTCTTAGTAGGATAAGCTATTCTTTTTCTAATCTTTTTTTCTACTTAAACTCAACTTAGATTGTATCTTGGCCAGCTCTTAAATATTTTACATTCATTTCTTCAGGCATCTCATTTTCCATTTATTTATGTTTACAGAAATTAAGCCAAAAAATTCTACTTATTCCAGGAAAGAGTGGGGAAAACATATTATCATTATTATTATTATTATTAAAAATATAAATATTAACGAAATAAGATGTCTTCAAGAATTTTTACGAGACTAGATAGTGATGCTTCCAAATATCAAACATCAGGTTGAGGTCTAACTAATTAAACAGATTTCCACTAAAATCAATAAAATCCCATCCCCTGACTAAAGACGATTTGGCACAGCCAACTAGATATCCAAATCTTACATTTTGGTGAGGATTTTCTTTAAAGTATCTCTGGTCTGATCCTCTGGATGTGAGGTGGGAGAGCAGTCAGGGAGCATGAGGTACGCCCTGGAGCAGAGGCTTCAACTTAGTTTTAGCCATGCTTCAAGGCTGTTCCATGATGCAGACCAAATCACAGTAAGCAGAAAACTTGGAAGATGCCTCAAAAGTACTCTTGTGATTTGAATTAAAATGGTATTACCAAGACAGCTGTCGAAGACCAAGATGTCAATTTGCTGCCAGAGGTTGCAGAGAAACAAATTAGATACTGATCTGAAGCCTAAGATGATATTCCTTAGCCACTCTCCATTCCATTTTTCCCCAATTAAATCTCTCCATAGGGCCACTTAATTCAGCCGTGGATTACTATGTTAATGTAATTTAAAGGACAGTTTGGGTTGTTGGAGTTATTCATGGAGTACATTCATGAACATGTAGTCCCGCTTCACTGCTGGATGCAACTCCTTTGATAAAAGACAGAGTATGGGCAGTTGAGCTAATGGACACATTTTAAACAAACCTTATAAATTCCAACTGAATGACATTAAAGTAAATACTGAGAACTGCAAGGAGCTGTTTACTCTGTTTCTTTTCATCTTGCGCCATAGAATCATAGAATAGTTTGGGTTGGAAGGAACCTTTAAAGGTCACCTTGCCCAACCCCACTGCAATGACCAAGGACATCTTCAACTAGGTCAGGTTTCTCACAGCGCCGTCCAACCTGATCTTGAATGTTTCCAGGGATGGGGTATCTACCACCTCTCTGGGTAACACTTCCAGTCTATCACCAACCTCATGATAAATAATTTTTTCCTTATATCTAGTCTAAATCTACCCTCTTTTAGTTTAAAACCATTACCCCTTGTCCAATTGCAACAGGCCCTGCTAAAAAGTTTGTCCCCATCTTTCTTA
The DNA here is from genome assembly GCF_001431845.1 of Calidris pugnax. Taxonomy (NCBI): domain Eukaryota; kingdom Metazoa; phylum Chordata; class Aves; order Charadriiformes; family Scolopacidae; genus Calidris; species Calidris pugnax. The sequence continues at coordinate 3,578,294 of NW_015090885.1, forward strand.
CAAGCCCCCTTTAATTACTGAGAGGCCACAATAAGGTCTTTCTGGAACCTTCTCCAGGCTGAACAACCCCAACTTTCTCAATGTGTCCTCATAGGAGAGGTCCTTCAACCCTCTGATCATTTTTGTGGCCCGCCTCTGGACCTGCTCCAACAGGTTCACATCTTTCTTGTGCTGAGGGCTCCAGAGCTGGATGCAGTACTTTAGGTGGGATATCACTAGAGTAGAGGGGCACAATCACATCTCTTGTCCCTCTGGCCATACTGCTTTTGATGCAGCCTAGGATACAGTTGACATCCTAGGCTGTGAGCACACACTGTCGGCTCATATCCAGCTTTTCATCCATAAGTATCCCCAAGTCGTTTTTGGCAGAGCTGGTCCCAATTCTTTCATCTCCCAGCCTGTATTGATACAGTAACCCTTTAATAAGAAGGATTTAATGAAGTTTAAATCCTATATATACAGTTAAATGGATCAAGGAACGTCTTAGCAAAAAGAACATAAAGCTCTCCATAAAACAATTTATTTCCACAGCACACTTACAGCACCTATTAATTAATAAACACTTTCCACATATTCTTCATAAAAGGAAGATTAAGGTATTGTTTTTGTTTAGTTTTCCTGATAATGATGGGATATTTAATACCAAACTCAAAGCTTTATTAAAATTTTGTGAAATAATGAATTAATTTCAGCAACCAGATTTTTCATATGAGGCCTCTGTTTTAAACTTTGTATCAAATTTTAGCCTTTGTATCTATGGAAGCTGACAATTAAGTTGCAAGGCTTTCTCAAGACATTGAATAGGCTGTATTAAATGTTTCATTTCACCTTTTCAAATACCTAAAATTTTAAAATATTTCCATTTTAAATTTCATTAAGTTGCCAAAACATATTCTTGTTTAAAAGTGTTTTGACAACAAAAACACAGCTTTATTAATTTATTTATTTTAAAGTATAGCAACACATTATTATAATACTCTGTTATAACTTTAATGATACTACACTACTTTTTCACAGTAGAGGGTTTTGTTGTTCAAAGTGTACTTTCTTCTGAAATGCAGCCCACAGAAATTACTCTCATAGGGGTTTTATTTCTTCATCTTGAGTAATACAAATTTAGATTCTATTACTAATTGCTTCCTTGTAATCAAGGAGTTGACATCTGGGGATTTTGTAATCCTCAGGCTGCATTAAACAGAAGGATAGTTCTAAGGCAGTATGTTAAAAGAGTAAGTTAACATAAACCATTGTACAACTCTGCCTTGAGAGGAAATTCTAGACTCTTATCAGGCTTTTCTCAGTCATCTTTATATTAAATAATATGCAATTTAGAACTTAAATTTTTTTTCAGTAAGAGTGGTCAAAATTAATTACAGGAGAGTTGGCAAATTTTATAATCATGAATTTGGAATTATACAAAATTTAGACTTCTGCACTTGAGTAAATTAACATTACATTTTAGGAATATACTATACCTACACTAAGCTTTTTGGTGGAAAACTTCAGGTCTTGGGGGCAACCATGGGGCTCAGAAACAAGAGGAAAGATTAGAGGCAAAAAAATATGAGTATGAATAGAAGTTACTCTAGCTCTGGTTAAGATGATGGTAAGAACAGCTAACATGACCGGGAATAGAAAGGGCAGAACGATGTTCCAAGTTCTTCCTACCACCCAAATCTACCAGGTGTGACTGTAGATTAATTTGAAACCTTCTCTAAAGGGATCTTATATGAATTTGAAGTCTTCTAAGCCTTGCCAGGATTCCGTTGTTGGCTTCTATTAACTGCACCAAATACTCAAATTGGCTCAATGTAAACTGAGAGTCTGAAAGTAAACTGTGGTAATTCACGAGGGCACAATCTGGTATGCTACCCAAATCAGTATGATAATTCAATTGTATTTTATTTTTGAAATTAATTACTTAATGAAATATTTTTTCCCTAAATTTCATGGAGTTATTAATACACTACCTTCAAAATGTGAAAAATGAAGATGACCTACCTGACATAAATCATTTAGCTGGAGGAGAAGAGTATAATAAAGCCTAGTGTTGGCTCCTTCAGTTGATAAAACACATTGTTTTGATGTCCAGATCCTTTAGAGTGTCTTATTCTGTTTAATTAAAGCATAACCATTTAAAAATAAAAAAAAAGTCTGCACAATTTTCCAATATGAATATGAATTAAGCTCTCTCCTGCTCCCTCCTATGTCTCCCAGTGCAGGGTTACTGTAGCAAGAATGTTAGGCAAGACACACAGAATCACAGAATCACAGAATTGTGGTGGTTGGAAGGGACCTCAGAGATCATCGAGTCCAACCACAAAAAAAAACAAAAAACAAAAAACAAAAAACAAACAAACCAAAAAAACCCAAACAAACAAACAAAAAAAAAACCAACCACACCACCCACCACCTAAACACTCAACAACAACCAAAGCAAAAAAGCCATCACCCACCCACTCAGCAGCCCACGTAGTCTCTTGATATAAAATATTAAACATAACTGTTGTAATCATTATTATACTATGATGTCATGGACCCTCATCCACAAGTATGTTATGTATTGCTCTTGACCGGGCTTTGGATTATCACAGGATTTGGCATCAATGAAAACTCTGATAACAAATCAAAAGAACGTCTTGACAGAGGTGTTCATTTATTTTTCATTCCCATCTGTTTTAAAACACAAAATATAGCAAACTATAGTCAATAAGCAGCTAGACAAGTCTCATTAGATGGAAATGACAAATAATCTCCTCCTACATCTATTACGAAGAAGAACAGAGTGAGTCAATGAATGTATATTAAAGAATATCAAGTATCAATAAGAAGCTTTTACAAACATCACTGTTTAATAAGCTAACTCACCTATAAGAAGCCACATAGAGAAAATAAAATAAAGGAGTTGAAACAATGCAAGGAAACCTTTTTTTAAAAAAAACTTTCCTGTCAGATATGTAGAATTTTCAAGATAAATACTTTATTCTTTTATTTTTCTAAAGAAAACTTTTCTAAAGAGCAATGGATATCTCAAAGGCTTTACACTTACTGAATTAACGCCCAAAAATGGAAAAAAAGTTACTAAAAAATGTATTCCTGGAAATGGTATGTAAGTGAATTAACATTTTACTAGAAGAAAAATCCTCAGTCATCAGATTTCTGTCATTGCATGAATATATCATACTGCACATTCATACATCCCTTATAAAATAGAACATAAATTCCTTTAAGATTTCTTGTTTATATATTCTCAATGAGAAAGGCTCTTTTATATAGTTGTTCTTTGTGTTGTTTAAAATCTAATTCCTTATCTAATTTCCTATCCAGTTGCACATATGGCTCGTCATCTTAAGAACCTCTTTCCTACCTCTATTTGCACCTCTTAAATAGCTGTTGGCAGTACTTCTTTCACCTTGTTAGAACAGACTTGTTGGAACCCTAAGTAAGTGCTCCAGATCCCAAATATCCTGGCAGTAAATGTTTTCTAAAACTGTTGAAATTTGTTCACTTTCCTAGATGATGGATGACCACACTTTTCTTGTGCATTAACATTTAGAATGTAACAAAATACAGAAAATGCTAATCTAGTGCTTAAATAAAGACTAAAGTTATCACTGCCCTGGAATTATTTCTCTTGGTCAAACTATAGAGATCAAAGGATAACTTTTTCCCTTTCATACTACTACACATACTAACATTTTTGCCAGTAGTAGTTATGTTTTCTCTTTTTTTTTTCCTTTTTTTAATAAGTAAAAAGTGTGTAAAACTAGTCCACAGACAGGTAAACAGCTGTAATGCAAACAGGAGCAAGAGAGGAGAAAAGGACTGGCAACCTGGTTTGATAACCTGTAATTGCATTAAAAGTAAGAGCACACTTATGAACATCAGGTGTAAATAAGAATATTTCAATATCAGCTTCAAGGTATTTCAAATGGTGTGAAGTTTAAAGAACACCTTGATGTAGGTTATGGGTGAGTGTGCATAGCCATGTAGGCAAAAATATGAGCGTATATTTTCACTGTTCAGCTGAGAAGAAATCATGCATCATACAGAATCACAGAATCACCATGGTTGGAAGGGACCTCTGAGATCATCAAGTCCAACCTTAAAAAAAAAAAAACAAACCAAAACCAAACCACAATACCCAACACCCCACCACATCACACCCACCCACAAACCAATAATCTTGGGCACTAGAGCATGCCCTGAAGAGCCACGTCTACATGTTTCTTAAATACCTCCAGGGATGGTGACTCCACCACCTCCCTGGGCAGGCTGTTCCAGTGCCTGACCACTCACGCAGTAAAGTAATTCTTCCTAATATCTAATCTAAACCTCCCCTGCTGCAACTACAGACCATTTCCTCTGGTCCTGTCATGATTCACTTGGGAAAAGAGGCCAACACCCACGTCTCTACAACCTCTTTTCAGGTAGTTGTAGAGGTCAATGAGGTCTCCCCTCAGCCTCCTTTTCTCCAAACAAAACATGCCCATTTCCCTCAGCCTCTCCTCGTATGACTTGTTCTCTAGACCCCTCACCAGCTTGGTGTCTCTCCTCTGGACACGCTCCAGAAGCTCAATGTCCTTCCTGTAGCGAGGGGCACAGAGCTGAACACAGTACTCAAGCTGAGGCCTAACCAGTGCCAAGTACAGGGGTATGATGACTTCCTTATAATTCCAGAGCTACATTATATATTTTAAGCAAGAAATACTCCATATATTTAAGCTTTTAAGACACATGCATTGAAACAGCTTCCTAAGAGAGTCAGATAAAGACTCTAAACATGTTACATGGGAACTGTTTGCCCCGCTGGTGCCTCCCATATGCTGAAGTAAGGGATTTACTCCAACACCCAGAAACTCTGATCCTCTAAAGGCTGTCCATGGACTGCAGTACAGGGTGGAGCCACTAACGTTTGGCCCCCTTTTGTACCCTGAGGGTCCAAGCAATACACATACACGCATGCATCTGTACACACACACACAGAGGTCCCCAGGAGCTCCCCCCTGCATGCTGCCCTGCCCTTGCTGCAGGTGCACACCTCAGTGGTGTGAGCCAGGGTTCAGCATGAAATTCAGTCCCGCACAGGCTGCATCTGCAGAGATTGCTGTGCATCAGTTCAGTAACACCTTACCCTATTGCATGAGACTAAACTAAAGGCAAGTTGGGCATAGCCACCACTACACAGAGGTCTCCTTCGCCTTTCTAGAGGTGAAGATTCAGACTTGAGTTTTACTGTCATGTTAGGGGAAAAAAAAGTTAAAAATTCCCCTTCTCCCCAGTACTTTAAAGGAGGGCATTATTTTTAGATGAGAGAAGTCCAAGTAATTTTTATTTCCCTGATGTAAGTTGAAGATCAAAGAAGATGTGTTTTTACATACCAGATCAGAAAGTGATTCCCAATCAGGGAGAATGGTCTGAAGTGGTAATAATAATAATAAAAAAAAGAGGTTAAAAAAACGTTGAGGTTAGCATGTTCAACTCGTGATGGTGTGCTCTCCCCCTTCCTCCACCTCCCTCCCCCAGCTCCTGCTCAAGCCATAACCATCGGTGGGAGTTATGATGAGTTGCACCTGCACTTCGGAGGATGGCTGGCAATACAGCCAAAATGTTGCCTGGAGTGGTGATCTAGATATTTTGTTCCCATACAAATATGATCATAGGTCAACTACTTTATAAATAGTGGACAGCCCATGAGCCCTTTGAGCTCTCCTGCATGGCAACGGGCTGCATGTTGGAATCTCCCCTTGGGCGGGGACACCCGCTTAAGGCTCTACCACTTGAGGTTGAGAGGTCCCTTGCAACAACAGATTCTCTGTAAGTGACTAATAGCATGCTAAACTTTGAAATCTTAGCTAAATGATATAAAGGACTGATTGCACATATATAATCCTTTAGACATAAACCATTGACCAAGTCTGGGACTAGGATTAGATCCAGCCGCTCCTAGACTGATCTCTGAGAAGGAGTTTAGAAAGCAAGGGGCGCTTTTCTGAACCTCATGACTCAATGGGAAGGTCTCCCTGACAGATTGTCTGACCCTGTCCTCTGTACAGTAAATAACCAAGTGTTCCTTGCCATCGAATCTTGTAAAACAGTGTTGCATTTGCTACTAACTTCGTTAAATCACTGTTTTATATTAATAAATATTTCACTACTTCTTTCATACAAGTGAAGTTAATCACTTTGCCCGCAACAGTCATTTAAGTAAAAAATAGCTTAAATAAGCAAAACGGCAACAGTAAAGAGTGCAGAAATACCAGTGTGCCTTTTCTGTAATTCCATAAATTAAAATGAGTCGATTTCTGATACATATCATGACTGCCTTCCTTTAAGGATTAATTTAGTCAGCAGCTATATGGGTGTTGGCTAGTTTTAGCTCACATAGAGTATTCTGCTATATTAAAGGGAAACTGCATGCTGTATAATATGTTCCCTGAAAATAAAATTAGTTGGCTTCAGTGAGGTGAAATTAAAACATTGCGATAAGGCATAGAGGTACTTGAACTTCAGCTTTCTTTATTAGCCAACTGCTCTTGCTATTTGGAGCTTGATGCCTTAGAGGTTTCCATAAGAAAATTATTCCAAATTGTTTTATCTCTTTTGGAACTGATAAATTGTACAAAGTAGAATCTCACCTAAGAGAAAAATAAATCACATATTTCTGTTAGGTGGACAATGTTTCATAATGTTGATACAATAAGGTCTTCCTAAAATTAAAACTCATTTTAAATAAATGACAGGATGTGGATGAGTGAGTGGTGTGTGTGCATAACTATCCAGCATATAAAAGACAGCATTAATCAGCAGGCACATAAAATTGAACACTGTGTTTAAGTGGCAAACATGCATTGTGATCCAAATAATGCTGAGAGCATAATGAGGGAAGAACTTTCAGCTCATTTGCCAGACTATGACTATTTTTATTTCTTATACAGTGCTTTTTGGCAGGGGAGGGGAAAGTAAGTGTTATTTAATTGCATCAATAATTTCAGACGAATAATGGAAAATAACAACGCCAGTTTACTCTTTGTGCCATATCCACTGCTTAGCCAATTTATTCCTCTTCATAAATCAATTTGGTTTTCAGTGTAGGTGGAATCATTACAGCAGGGTCATCTTCCTAGTATTTGGATTCACTGGCTTTTAGGTTCACAGTCATAAATTGCTGATTCCGAGGGACATCTATTTGTCTGTAAGCAGGGGCTGACATGAGAAGGTTGACTTAGAGCTGAGTGAATAATCTGAAACTGATTATTGAATGCATATTTTTGGAGGTTTGTCCTAATTGTTTAATCTAGTACTGTTGTAATCAGATAGCGTGATGGTGGGACACAGGGCAAGGACACAATAAGGGACAGATGGACAACATCTATTCAAGGCCTTCAGCAATGAAAGTATCATGAAATTCAGGTGTCTTCAACATTTGAAAATTACTTGTGTTTTTTTTCACTGTACAATTCTCACACAGAAATTCAGAAGAAAATGTGCTTTTGTTATGTCTAGAGAGATTTGGCTCTCCATTATGGCTACTGTTTTTATTTTGCAGCTGCTTATATTATTGCTGGTAACACAGTGGTAAATACAAACTTTTCCTTTAAAACTAATTCATGACAGATTTTTAAAACTGACGGTTGATTTCCCCCCTTTCCACAATGAAGAACTTCAACACACCATAGAACCCATAAAAATTGCGGCAGAATTAATAGTTATTCAGTCTTCTTCACTCCTTCCCCCTTCCTTATTATCCACAGGTTAATTATGCTAGCTACCATGCTGCTTTGGGACCCACCAGCACCTGGGTGCAAAGCAAATTTCTGATTACTCCCAATCCAATGGAAAATGAACTCTTTTCTCCCTGGTTCCCATTTGATAACTACCAGAAGTGGGCTCTTCATGAACATCTCTGTGATCTTTGTCTCTGAGGTTTTGCCTCTTTATGTCAGTCTTTTATGAACGAAAGCACCTAAATAATAGGAGCTGAATACAGATCAGCAACATTGTTAAATACATAGTCCATACTGTAGCAGCCTCAAACCCAAAATTATTTAGAGCACTTCTAGGAAGGACTTAAATCACTAATTAAATGGAAGTTGCTGAATTGCACTGCTTCTTGTTATGAATCATGCATGCATGCATGCATAAATAATAATCACTAATATTACAGGCAGGCTTTTGTTAAAACAAATACAGTCTGACTGTCCTGATTTCAAGAAAATTAAAACAGAGATATTTCTCTAAGACCATTTCACTCATTACAAGACAGTGCAATATATTTTTTTCTTCATTAGTTTTCTGCAATGGGAAATTTCTTTTTAGTAACCAGTCTTACACAGCTCCTTGCCAATTAATAAACTAAGCTTAGCCCTCAAAATTAAAGCCAACTAACTTCTCAATAGAGACTTCAGTTGGCACCAAAACTAGGAGCTGTGTTTCTGCAAGAGTTCTCATTTTTTTGTGCAGCAGATACCACATAGATTCCAGCCCAATCCATTATAGATATTCCATTTGTGCGTAATCCTTTAGATATATCTGTAAGAATGAGAGAGACTGTGCACAATCTAATAAATCCTATGACATGGAATCTGGGTCTAATGTCTAACAAATCTCTCCTCTTTGATTCAGGCGTCTATCAAGGAAGACCTTAACACTAATCTATATGTCAGTTCTTTAGGACAGAGATTGTAGGTTGATCTGCACATCAGACAGTTTTAGTAAAGTTATACATTTCCTTCAGAGGCTCTTAATCAGCTCAAATCATTGCTCTAAGCTCAGGAGATGTCCTCATATATGGATCCTTTAGGCACTGTGATACCTATAAAAACATCTATGCATGCTATTTTGAAAGCAGTCATTCTATCCAGGCAAAAACATTCCAACTTCTGTCATTTACTGAGACCAACGTGCTTTATTACAAGGTTTGAGAATCAGAAGAAAAGAAAGACTTGCCTAGCCTGCAGGCTAAAGGGCTGGTCTGACCTGCAAGAGACACAGGTCCAGTCTCTATGAATAATTCAGAGGAGTCTATATCAAACCCGCTATATTGGCTCAGTCAAGCAAGACTCAGATCTTTTACTTCCTATGTCCCAGGCCAGTGTCCTAGTTATCTGTGAAACCTAGGTTTTGATCCAAAGCATCATATATCAACTCTATGTCTACAAACTGGTTTTGGTTTTTCATTGAAAATAAAAACATTAACTCAAAACAAGATTGTCATTAAATGGAATTGACATCCGCTAAACTCATATTCTGATGGTTATTGATTTTCTCAAGTTAAAGAGCATATGAACATCTACAGTAGAAAAGGATTATAACCGTAATACAAAATATAAAACTTACTTTGTATTCCTTTTTCATCTGGCTCATTGATGCAAGCCAAATTTTCACGCTAATCAGCCGCAGCAGTTAGCATGCTATACAGAAATTTAAAATGTCTGCTGATTGAAACAAAAAGAGAGAAAAAAAACACCAAAAAGCAGCTATCTGAAGTAATTACTCAAGATGCAAATATTGGACTAAAACATCAACTTGATACAAATTTTAGTGCTGATGACAACAGACATCACTGTTTGTGACAACAAGAACTATTTCCCTGTAATTTTTTTGTAGAACTCAGTAAAGACTCACGGTTCCTTTTTCTCCTCTGGCTCCTTGTCTTTAGTCACCAGACATTATAAATGCAATACAAGTACACAAAATGCTACAGAAAAAAAAGAAAAAAAAGCTAAGGTAAACAAACAAAAACATGCAAAGGACACAAAATCAACAAAACCCCAGGTGGCAACAGAATTAATCAGAGGCCATCTGAAAAATTCCACATGCCTGCTTGGGAAGTAGTTTGCAACATCCTCATGCTAGATACATTTTTCTTATGTATTTAGAGAGAATCTTAATAAAATTTGATCAGTATATGCGCAGACAAAATTTTTCCTTAACCTCACAAACAATACACGTCTATGTGTGTCAGTGTGCTTATTCCCTCCACCACAGTGGAAGTCTTAAGAAATCACAGAACAATTTTTCCTATTGTTTTTTAGTTACCAAATGAAAGAGGCATTTCTCTCACTAGTTTTGCAGCATTTTCTTTTACAGAATTTGTCGCTATTACCTACTGTGTTTAGAGGAGTCCTTTATCAAGTTAACACTTCCATGAACTCTGAATTAATAGCATCACTGTCTGTATTGTGGTAAAGACTCCAGGCTAGGGTACTTCTATGGCTGCAATCAGAGAGGGTGGGAATAGAACTCAACAAAACATTGCAGCCACTGCCAAGTTACAGGTATAATTGGACAATAATGACTAAATTCCTATAATCCACCAGTGTCTTCTGCTTACTGCTAAAACCTGACATTTGAGATGAGAGAAGTTATCTAAATCAGTCACTATCACTCAATTTCTGAAGTTATTCACTCCAAATTGATGAAGTCTGATGTATTGGTACTATTGAGGCTGTTCTAAAGTTCAAGCCGGATGGTGAACAGCTGCAACACTAACAAGACTGTTACAGGTAAATAGAGTAATATTTGTGTATGTTCTACATTATAACCTTCCCCTTTATTAGAGAAAACAACTACTGCAAAAAGAATCCTGGCAAAACAGATTCTAGAGGCACAGATCAGTAAACCAATTATCAATCCATCAATTGATCAGAGCTAGTCTTGGGACTAGTTTGCTCTTGGAAATGAAGGCCTATGCAGATGGTATGCATGTTCATGACTTGCAGAGCATCTGCACAGAATAGATAATTAGATAAGTAGAAGACAAGAATACACTAACTAATTTGAAGAAAACTAGAATAGGTAAATGCACACAGAAATTAAATCATTTACTGGTTTCCTGCTATATGAACTGAAATATTAAACAATGTATAGTCTGCATTTGTTTTACCTATACTTCAAGAAGATTGGGGGAGGAGAGAAACAGTTGCCTGCCTCCATTCATCAAACAGACTCAGCACTCAAAAAAATTTTAAATTTAGAACAGTAAACGAAGCACTGTATATTGATGCTGATTTAAATAGCCATGAGCTGGATTTGGCTCTGAGAAGAAGACGTCTCTTAAATATACTAAAGAATAATGGCTCAGTTGTTCAAGATTTTTTCATGGGAAAGGATCTTATGAAATTCAAAACTTGGATAATACTAGAAGAAAGTTCAAGTTATAAAAATAGATGAGATGCTGACCCACCTTTTGTTTATAGCAGCTGCGTGCTAGAAACAAATAAATATTCAAAAAACTAGGCCGTGTTTATCAGCTTGCAGTAGACTCATTTATATTTAAGACTTTCTCATTTTTCTCATATTGTTACAGTATCTTCTCTGTATAAGAAATGTTGGCATTTTTTTAAAAAGTTACTTTGTATCTCAGTTTAATCGTAATGATTTTCCGTGCAATAATGTAACACCCTTGATGTTTAAATGCTAAAAATAACCCAATTTAAGCAGTTTTGATCTGGCCATTTAATTAGCTGAGTAATATTAAAAACATCCATGAGCACTAAACAGGGCTCTCCCAGAAGGTGGTATTTTTAGACAGATAGTTTTGTTCTTGAGCAGGGAAAAGGTGCTGCCCTCCCAGACTGAAAGGGTAATAACTCCATCCCTTGGTTTAGCAGCTTTACGCAATGCTAAGCACACACGTGGAGCACTGACATTTCTGGAAGGGAACCCTACTCCTGCCCCATGGTTCAAGGAAGACTTGTCCTACAACAGGGAGAGCCCAGCAATGGAGCCACACCATGCCACACCACCAGGACTGCCAACACATGTATTGCAGACCTCATTTCTAACGGGCTTGTCACCCCAGCCCATGAGACAGAAAGAGCTTCCACCATTTAGCTGCATATACAAAGTGACTGTTTTTAAAGATCTCTTTGCCGTCTGGCAGCAGTGCAAAAGATTCACTGGCTGACTCCTCCTCAGCTTGCTAAACCACGACAGTCCACATCTACCAACACTTACCAACAAGTTAAACCCCTTAAGTTGCAATAGGCTTACAAGATGATAAGACATGAGTCAGGTTTGAGGTTTTTGAGGGTTTGTTTTTTTGAGCAAGGGAGGAATATAGGACAAGAAAGCCTTCAGGAAGAGACTTAGACTCCTGCACACTCACTTCATTAACGAGCACGACCATGACAGAAATGTTTTTTTCCATCCCTAGTGACAAGAAAGCATGCAGCAAAACACGCTGCAGAAAAAGGTAGGCTTTGTAGTCTACTGCTAGAGGTCCCAGGCACACTATTACATACTGTCTGCATATAGACTCACTGCCAGTGTTGCAGCTGGTGCATATAAATTGTTTGCATAAATACAAACAAGGCAGAGTAGTAGCAATCACGCTAGAGTTATTTCTGCGGTCGCAAAGACTCCACCTCAGAAAAAACAGAGGTATTGTTTTGACCCTTCCCATAGCCTATATAAATCTTCCATAACCAAATACAATCGCAAAAAAAAATTAGCTTTATTAACAATTAATGCTTTCCATTGTAGTCTATTCATAAGATTTTAATTTCAATTTAGGAAGTCCAAAATGTCTCCTAATCCATTTGGAAAATCGTACAGGACAAAGGAGAAAATAACACACATGATAGATTTCTTTAAAGATTATAGTTTTAAATTAAGTTCTACACAGACTAATTAACAGATTTACTTACAAATTGCCATGAAATTCATCATGCATTCAGTGTAAGTTTTGCAAGTACTTTATATTTTTTCTTACAGAAGTGATCTATGCAAAAATGTCTACAATTTATGAGCAATGGGTCCCTCCTTAATTTAAAACTATAAAAATTCTCTAAAAAAACCCATTCACTAGCTAATTTCTTGCTATATTCATATTTTCTTTTGTAATATGACATTGAAAGTGTTTTCTGATATATATACAACATTAAAAACAAGCTAATTAAGTTTGCAGCCATTCCCTAATCATGACTGTAATTTATTTTCTGCTAAATTTACCCCTTCTGGTATAGCAATTTGAAAAGATGTTTAACTCTCTTGGACATGACTGCCATTTTTATGACTTCCTCACACCCAGTTTCTAACAAAGATTATTTCGCATGCTTGCTTACTTTTGAGCACTTCATTAGACAACTAAAAGGCCATTGGGACCATCATGTCACTAAAATTAAGCACATTCATAGTTCTTTTCAGTATCAGGGCCTGAATATTTAGATGAAAATGTGATTTTTTTAAATTTTTTTTTTTTAACGTACCAGTCATAGATCATACATACAGCTAAAACAGCGACAAGATTAGGCAGACTAATTTATTCAGGACTCGATTTTCGTGATTCAATTTTAACACAAAATATGCTGAATTGTGTGAGTTGTTATACCAATTTGGCAGACAGATGATATAGTAGGCATTTTATTTTTATTAAAGGCCTGAAATTCTATTCAATTTTGAACTCCAAGTAAGGTACTTGTACTGTGTATCACCATAGATTATAAAATACAGATTGTAAACAAGTTTATATATTTCTCAAGATTTCAGTGCAAAGATTTCTTTTCTTTTTTCTTTTTATGTTCAGTGGCTTATTTTGTAAGTATATTACCTAATCATCTTTAAAGAAGTAGTAAATACTTGAAAATTAATCTTGAGAGTGTTATTCAGAATAAAGGTGACCACCAAAAACATTCCTCTAACATTCATTATTGACACGTTTTCCAACTTAGATACAATTATAAATGACAATTTTTCTGATGATTTAACCTATTATACAAAATATTCCATGTTTATGTACAATACATATTTGATATAATTTCAACATATATCTTCTACCCACAGCTTGAAAAAGAGAAACATCCTTTGCCCTCATTAAGAATATCTAAATCATCATTTACTTATTAATGTAAGAAAATATCATTGGTGGATGGGGGGCACTGTAACATGCACCAAATGTGACAATGAAAACATTCTTACATATCAAAAAGTCATAATAAATAATTTCTTTCCTTCTTGGGGAAAGGATGAAATCAGAGTCCTTACCATTCACCAGACACAGAATCTGAAATGCCCAAGGTCATGATGATAAAAAACGGAACCGAATTTCAGAAGAGAAATCTTCACATGATAGTTCCAGTTGCAAAATGCTTCAGAGTTAAAGGACAATTTGTACTTTATCAGTGCAATTTACTAATAAGCTAGGATCAGATCGTGAGCACCTGAACTAACATTAACTTCTGTGAAAACAAAACACTTTATGAACATGCTTACTTTTAGACATAGTTTAGAACACTATACTGAGTCAGCAAAAGAGGAAAAAGACTGGGTGATACTGTAATTTATGCTATTCTGTATACAAAGCCATCAATGGAATAAATTACACTTGCTCAAGCAATTTCAATGTTGATGTTTACAAAGTTCAAAACTTAACAGATCAGTACAGTTTTGATAGGTAATTTAATTTTTGTGGTCCCTTAAAAATACATCGATGCATCTTGTATTCCAGTGCATCTAAGCAAACATGTCTGAAACTGCTTAGAGTAGAAAGCATACTCATCCAGAATTTATTTAAAAGGAAATTCAAGATACAGAAGTCATCTTTTTCTTCATACTAGAAGAAGCCCTTCTTCATAGTTCATCAGCTGTTATGTTAAATTCAACGCTTGATGTTAACTGATAAAAACATTGTAGATTTCACTGAGATTATCTAAGCAGACAAATGGGATTATGTTCTTATGTATGGATTTCAGCCATGCTGCAGACTGTTTGGTCCTATTTCTTTATGAGTCTTTCCTACACCATGTTCTTGCCTTTCACGGTGAAGTGTAGTTAACAGAAGGCTAGAAACTCTCCGACAAAGAATTACAAAAGTGAACAAAATAGTTTTCACCAGATAAAGTATATAAAAAAAGACAAAAGTATCTGAAAAGTAACTTTTGGATAGATTTATATTTATACTAACAAAAACACTGTTTGGTTCACAGTGAGTTTTCTTAGCTTGTTTTGATTATTAAGATTTATGAGCTTTAATAACCTTTTAAATTGTAGCAGATTTTTTTTTTTTTTTTTTAGTATTAACAGTAGAGAGAATACTTGGAGAAACCCAATGCTAAAGAAAATGCATACCCTTTCTGTCACTTTCTATTAATTTTCTCCTTCCTCTGCTTCCTTCTTCTCTCACATGTCTTCCAACAGTCAGCCTGAAAAATATGCTTGTAGGGAAAAGTGACCCACTGATTTCATTCGCGATACTACTTCAGAACCTGCCATAACTGAGGACATATATTGGCAAAGCATACAACTCCAATTTATGAAGCAAGAAAAAATGAGTGCACTTAGTAACAGCATTACTGTCTCAGTTTTTTTCAACTTAGCCATCCGTATGCGGTCCTACTAATTTTCTGATTGTGCAGAGGATATTATTAATAAAACTGTTCCAAAACCTGGGCACCCAAACCAGTTATGTTCATCCCTCATGCTTTGGAGACTCTCCAATAACAGTTTTACTCAAGCCAGATTTAGCCTTTTTTAAAAATAACTCAGATCCTCCCTCCTCTTCCAGTGTAGGATGTGAAAATTTTCACAGTCTTATAAATAAAAAATGTGTTTTCCCTTTAATCCTATTAAGGCTTCTCAAAGATCAGTAGTGTATGTATATCAGATCAATGTATGAACCGTTTCCCAGTAAAATTATCAAATATACTTCTTTTGCAGCACTAGCAAAGTAGGTCTACGGCAACTCATGCCTTTTCCAGGAAATGGGATGTACATATTGCTAATGCATATATTTCTTAATTAAGCACTCAAAACTGGATATAGAAATTACAAAGATGCTTCTTTGACACCAGAGTTATGACTAGAGCTAAATTATCAGTATCAAAAGAGCAAAAAACCGTTACTTTTTCCTTCAATTTCTTAATATGCTTGCTTCAGCTGAGCTACATTTTGATCATATTTGGTTTTGCATGACTGCATTTTACTGGCTTTTCCCTGGGTTTATTGGGCAATTTTGCAGAAGCAGTTACAGTTTGACCAGGAGATCACATTCATCAATATTACCTGTGTGTTTGTCTAATCAGAGAAGAGAAAGAGCATGATATTCTACAATGTGCTCATCCCGTTTTAAGTGGATAATTCTTAAACCAAATACTAAGGAAGCAATTATCAACCAATGAAATTTTATAAATTGTATGAAAAGCAGAAGAAATTATGCTACAACTGAACAACCTTGAAAACTAGGAAGGTTACAAGGGCCGCTGGGAATATACTATACCAAATGACAGAAGTCCACCTGTTAAATTAACAGTTCTTAGAATAAAGAATTAGTCCCACTGAAATTATTAAACTACCTATACTAAAAATGAGATATTTTTAAGTAATCTCCCTCCTCCTGTCACATCCCCAGTACTATCTAGGACTAAAGTGAAGCATTTTAAATTATGGAATTTTCTTCCTCAACAACCAGGGTATAAATTACTGTGCACAAGGCTTGCTGCTAGAAACCAACAATGGCAGTGATTTCAGCCAAGAAGAGACAGCCATCCCATAGTATAGTGTTTTCTCATTACAGTTTTATGCATAGAAGTTAACTACTTTAATTAGGTAAGTACATGGAAATAATGGTGTGCAATTAAATTCAATGGCTAATTACAGCTCTATAACTAATAACTGTGATTTTGAATAAATATGATGTTTGGCACAAATACTTAGAAAACATGAGAAAAACAAAGTTCAGTCACTCGTCTTGCATATGGTTTGAGCCTATATTAATGTATTTCATTTTCAGAAGAATCTGACTATTAATTTTAGTTATTTTAAATATTTTTGCATGTATAGCACTATATGGTGAATATATAAAGAAGTTTTACTGTTGAAAGTAGCATTTCATAGGTAATGCGCTTGCTCTTATCAAGAAACTACCAAATAAGAAAAATATTACCTTTGTTACTTTTATTGTGTCACAGAAAACATCCAAAGCTGAGCTACATTTTCCCATGGGCAACAATTAGCACAATACTATTTTGTTTAAAATTAGGGTGCAATCATGCTCCTCTTATAGTGAAATAAATTTTATCTCAGCCCTTTGTTGCCAAATACTTTCTTGACCATTTTCAATTTCGGTATACAGACTATTCAGTCCTAGAAAATAATTCTTAATTATCACCATTATAAAAGCAGATTTAAAAAGGAATGGTGATTACACACCATCTGGAAATGTACTCAAGCTGTCAAAAGAATCTGTGGATAGCTCCAGTATACAGTATTCAAATTTCAGCAGGAAATCAGACTTGGTCAAGGGGTAAGAGTCCATTCAGATTCATGCATTTTTAAAAATGTGTTTGGCGTATCAATTAAGTTCAAAGATAAAGTGAAACTATTTCACTTTAAGGGATTTTAATAGGATGCATGTTAATTTGATACCCTGCATACATTAACACACAAAAGAAATAAATGAATCAATCCTAAAATAGTATTCACAAAACCCCAGTGACAAAAGCATCGCACACATGAAAGAATGAGGTGAAAAGAAGGGAAAGGAACTTAAAAAAAAAAAAGAAAAAAGAAAAAAAATTAAAAGCCACCCTTCCTCTTATCTCCTAAGGCACGGATGAAAAAAAGAAAACACAGAATATCACCAACTTCTCTGAGCAATTAAAGATCCAGAGAGTTCCCCTGCAAATATCCAGACCTTGCCAGCACCCGTTGAGGTACCCTGGGCTCAGTGTATCTAGGCAACAGGGTCTTCAGAGACCTCTGATTGGGACAAAACTGGTATTAAGCAGTCTTCCGTATCTAACAACTTGGCACAGTCTCCACTAGCTCAGATAAAACCACAATTAAGCACATTCACTTGCCCACTAATGTAGAGCAAGGAACAAGAGAATGAGGTTCATCCTTGCTAGTGGTATTTGGTGAATACAAGCTGTAAATAATGGCAACCACATAACCAGTGTCCTGGAGAGGAGAAAAAAAATAAAAAAGGAAAAAAGTTCTACTCAAGTGCATAATAAGAAGAACATATTGTGTACAGAAGTGTTTTAGTAACAAAAGATGCAATTATACTATAAGATACGAAAAAGGGTTTTAGTAGAGAGGACAGTGATCTGTGCAGAAGACACTGTGGACTACCGGGCAGGGAAATGCCTCACAATGACGTGAATGAAATCTGCCTGGGCTGCTGAAATTTGAGCGTCAGGTAGGATTATACTACTGTGAGAGAGAGCAACCAGCAAAATTTGTGTTTGTCCTTCATTCAATGCAATCAAGTCTAGAGAAGTAGACATCTTCTAAGTAATCACCTGTTGTGTCTTATTTCAATAAAATTTTATTTTTAAGGAAAGAAATGAATGAATATAGAAAGAAAGTCATAAAATATCACCAGCTTCCGCAAACACAGAGACATATAATTGTTACATGTTGCTACACTTATGTATTCATCTGAGCTTATTAAGTCATTCTAAAGAAACCTAGACATCAATTTGTTAGTTTTTGCAACACTTTCATTAAGTTAGATGGAAGTTGAAACAAGTTACAGCAGAAGATATTCCAATTCTTCATACAAATGCCACACTGAGCTTTCTTATTCCAATCATGTCAACAAAGTACAATAAAGCTTTTTTCATGAATAGCTTGAATCTTTCTCCTATCTACCTATCCTTAGGATATTCACTATATTTTTTTCCTTGGTAGACCTTTTTTTTCTTGAACAAGATTTCCCAAGGACTATCCGATTAAACAGACGTCCAGAAAACTCACAGACTCATCAAGCTTAAAAGTAAAGCCCTCTGCAAGTAACAAAGACTGAGCTTCAGAGTATTTAAGGCATGGCTCAGAAAGCACACACACAAACCACACTTCATACAGTCTCAGGAGGCCCCAACAGGAAATTGGAACAGATGGTTAAAAATATATATTTATTCTGCTTAGATTCTGTAAGGCAACTTGGAGAAGAGCATGCTGTTGTAAATTCAGAGTACAGCTGCAGCACACAAATGACTATGTTGCTCAGCAGAGGGTTTAGTCATTAAGCACCACAGGGTTCACACTGTGCTGTCTGGTACAGGCTTGGCTTGGCTGATACAACACTGTAGACAAGCCACTCCATGGAGGACCACCATGTATCAGCTGAGCTTTGGCAAAAGGCAAGTGTGCTTCCTGTAACACCCATCTGACATCATGAACCCTCTTCTTCCAATGCAGCTAACTGATTTGGAAGTATTTTGCACCAAAGAAAACTGCACTTACCAGATGGTCAGGACCAGAGCTTGCCCATGTCGCCCCAACACAGACTGTGTGCCACAGGCTATTGAGTCTTAGATTAGGGAGAAAACTCCACCACTGCCCATCTGATCATGTTCCTTCAGGTGATGGACTGCCTGAGAGCTACAACTCAAGCTCAGACCTGAGTGAGAACAGGCTTTCAATCTCTGCGTGTTGCTCCATGAAGTTTTCACAGGCTGAGTTATTCCTAAAAAAGGATTTAGCTAATGTAAAAGACATGTTTCCATCTTTTAAGAATTTTATTAAATGAATATCACCACCCTGGTGAAAATAGGTGTTAGCTCCCCTCAGAAGACGTCTCTCCCAGCAACCTTCAAAAATAAAAATTACTTTATTTTCTCATTGAAAATATCCAGTTTTCAATACGAACTGAACATAGTTTTTAAAATTCCTTGAACATTTTGAATGACCTTCAGAGCTAGTTTTCAGAGCTGTCAGTTCAGGTTAGGTGACAACAGACATCAACTATGCCTCATCATACTTTCTCATCCAACACATCATCTCCTTCTCCTCCAATAAATCCTCAGATGCAACCCAAGGTTTGTGTCCAGGGATGTCAGTACCTGAACATATGGGACTAAGGGAGGAACAAAGAATGTGCCTCCTGGGACAAGAGTAAGGACCCATAAGACAATATGAGTTTCTCTGACAAACTCCATTGTCAATATAAAACAAAAATGCAAGACGAACCCTACCAAACAAAAAAGCCCACCTAAATTATCCTCAAATAAAATAATGATTAAAGGTTTCATTATTTTCTCTGCCACTGGAGCCTGACAAGAATTTGGGTGTATAATCTCAAAAATAAAATAATGATAATAACCAGAATAAATGGCTTCATTCAGATTCCAACTCCCCAACTTTTTGACCAGACAGGAAACAATGTATAGTCACCCAAAGACAGTGATTTATCTGTAAATGTTTAAAGGTATTACTGTAGGTGATTTTCACTTTCTAGAAGTATATTATTCATATTTCCTTATATTAGAAAAATATGGATTTAACATTAATTTTATTTACAAAATTCCACTGTAATATACATTTCTTTCACTACATTAATCCTACTGCAGTTCTTAACATGGTTCAAGAGGGAAAGCAAGCAACATAACTCCAAAAGGAAAATACTTTAATCTGACACAACTGCAGTTATGACATCCTTTTGGACAATATTTATTGTCATTTCTGTTGTCTGTCAGCTCCACTCTTGCTTGCCCAGAACAGCAGTGTTAGTGGTGTTTTGCACTGGGGTTTTTCCCCCCAATTCTTTATCAATGTAACTAAAACAAGCATAAAATATTGGAACACTAGTCTTTCAAGACCTCGGTAATCATGGTGCCAGTTTACCAATGACTGTTTAAATACCTTTTCATTACCTATTAAAAAATTTTGCAAAATAAGAAAGTTGACCAGTATGCATATAATAAAAAATTTCAATTATTTATAATGTCTAGCAAGCTTAATTTCAGATAAATACAGTAAACAGAGGATTTATGACTGTTTCTTCTGAAGAAATACATGTTGTAAAATAGTGTAAACTTATTAACATTAAAAGCATTGCCTCTTGTTATACAGGTGAAAGATGCTAGCTCTTTCTATGGTAAAAGCTTTCTAAGTCAAATTCTTTATAACTGAATTTTCATTGAAATTTCACTGAAATTGGGATAGGGACAAATATATACTGCTTAAATAAACTCATGAAAAGATTTTCCAGGAGTTATCATAACCATAACCTCATCTCTAAATCTGTGTCTAAGCACCTCTATAGAACTGGTGGAATCTGGGAAGGTATACTGGGAAACTATCACTCTTTGCCTTCTTTGGTCTTATATTCTTCACTTGACAACTGCTCATTTACCATCAGATAAAGGAAAGAAGACAGCATGTGCCTGTAGTATGACCATATAATATGACAGTTGTTATGGATTTAATTTGTTCTTAGATTATTACCATTATTCCATAAGAAGGGATGAAATGTTTTCTCAGGGGCATTTTTTCATGTAGTAGGTACTATGAAACCAGCACAAAGATTTTCCCTGCATCAGTAACACAGTCTTTGCAGACACTGTTAAAATCAACTCAAATTTGTGCTAAGTCACCAGTCATACAACACTTTACAGCTGGGCAGTTACTCTACGACAGCCTTTGTCTTTAGTGGGCACATAACTGGACATAAGCAAGAATTAGTTTCACAGCTATCTTAAACAGAAGCATCTTTTCTTATGGAGTCATAGGTAGGAAGTCTGTATTACCTGTTCTCCTTGTTTGCTGTACAAGAGGAAGCTATGAGTTCCTGGAATACAATGTGATAAATGCAGAAAGAAAAAAAAAAAAAAAGAGAGGAAGAGAGGCAGAGTTCAGGATGGAAAGATGGGACACAAGAGGCTAAGGTGGCACATAAGAAGAACAGAAAAGAGAAAAACTGTAGAGTGAGGACCTAGAGTCTTTAGAGACAACCCTCCCCTGATACCCAGCAAATGCCGCTGAGGCCACTTAGCAAATAGGTTCTGGCAGTTGATGTCCACAGTCAAAAAACCTTGTGTACTTTTCTATGTCAGGCAGTACATCTTGTGCTGTGGATCTAGAGAAACTAGTCTTATTTATTACCTGGTAATAGGTATTCATATCTTAAAACCAAGGCTGTTTAATTCAGTCACAGAAAGTAAGGTTCAACACAAGTGTTCAGAAACTGGGAAACATCAATATCTGGGTAAGGTCATGCTGTTGAAATTCAAACCTTTTAGAAATACATATAATAACACTGTCTTTAATTACCTAATTACATCCTAATTTTAGCGCAGCTTCCATCTCATTCAAAGCTCACGATGGGTGGTTCTCAGGGAACACTATGTAGTACGGTATAGCTTCTTTTCTGTCCAGGATCTGTCTTATTAATTACAGGAAATAAGAAAAAGTATGAAATGACACCTTAAAAAAAATAATGAGCATCTCTGATTACAACATAAGATAATAGCTGTCTTATATGAGGCATAACCTCTCTATTCCCAAGCTCACTTTTGCAAGATGAAGGTAAAGAAGTAACTTTACCTAATAAACTATTGTTAAGCTAATTTCATAAAATATTGTGAATCCTTCAGATTATGGTGATAAATTCCAAAGAAACCCCATGAGGGAAATTAATAATTCTGTATAAAGTGCAGCATTTTGATGGTGTGTAAAAATCACAGCATATAGCCACTACTTAATGATTAACATAATGAAGAATAATTTAGCAATTCCCCATTTAGCAAATGCTTTCTACCCTGTGTGGTGATGAATGCTAAGGTTTTGTAGAAAGGTTTACAGTAAATGATTATGTAATTAATGACCACAGCAATTCATACACAAAAAAGATACCATGAGAAAATTGAATGGCTACTTACATGGTGACCTTTTCTAACTTTAGTGTTTGACCTTGAAACTTGGAGGTTCTTGTTCTAGGACCTTAAATGTAAACGCTATATAAATTATTTGAAGGATTTGGTCTAGTACTAAGAGCAAGCCCAGACAGCACATATATATTTTGGATTAACATATATATTTGTAGCATAGTTATACTGCATTCTGTGTTACACAGCAGAGAGAAAAATGTTTAGAATTCAACTAAGCCTAACAGGAAAAAATTATACGTTAAGAATTGTACTTACCATCACACACTTTACAGTCAGTAAATGACCTTTAAGTGTTTTTTTACTTTGAGAGACAAATTTAAGCTGGCATAATAGTGTCTTGAATAAAATCATTTAATCGCCTTATTTTCTTCTTATTGTATGTATCTTCTTTGGGCCTAGAAATAAAGTTTGTATAAAGATCATACACTAGCCTTTCTACTGCAATTTATGGACTATAAATGGGTTTCAGTTTGATGGGAAAATCCATTGGTAAAAACCAGTAAGGGCATGGGGTTTTACCACATAGAAGTGCAGACAGACTGTGAGAAAATCTTTCTGTTTAGGTATATGTAATCGGAGACCTGGGTGAGCACCTAATACTTTTGTGTGCCATAAAATACCTATTTCTTAGGATCACAGTTGGGTTTTTTTGGTTGGTTTTGTTTTTTTTTTTCCCCTACAATAAAACTCCCTGTCCATGTGTTGATCAGAAAAGTAGATGGTCCATAAATTGTGCTGACATGGTTACTACTTTTTACAATGTTCCCATTAGCTTTATTTTGGGCCTCTGCTGGCACATCCATATATGAAGTACAATTATGAAAAGGTGTTCACCAAGAAAATGGGTTAGGCTATGTTAGTGTCATATACAAAAATTATTCAACAAAACCACAGCACTTAGAGGTCACTTTCTGACTGAAATTTCTATGATAATGAGTCATACACATTAAAATAAAATTAATTGTTTTACAGTAATTCCCACTTTGCTCATTGTCCTTTGGTTTAACAGGATAACGAGTTAAAAAATAAAATGCATTTCAGGCCTTTTTCCTACTTAAATTGAATTTTGAAAAGTTTTTCCTCTCATTCTCATAATTGCTTTTCCAATTTATAAAGCCACCTCATAAAATTTAGGTTATTTTCCTTGTTCACTGTTTACTTTTTTTCTGCTGAAATTCCTCTTAAAATCCTAAATTTCTAGGTAATTACACAATGTAATGAATAGACCAACAATTTTCAAAACATTTTAAGAAATAATAAGTTGCTTTACTTCTATCCCCCTACTTTTTGTATAAGAAAACTGCTCTCCCAGACACACACAACAAAAAGCAGTCTACTTTGGGAATCAGTTTTCTTAACTCCCCTTTTGAGTCCCTTATTTATCATAGAACAGCCCAGTTTGAAAGGGGCCCCAAAAGATCATCTGGTCCAAACTTTTGTGAAAAAGGGAACCAAGATGAGATTATGTAGCACCCTGTCCAACTACACCTTGAAAATCTGCAACAACAGGGACTATACCCGTCCCTGGGGAGGTTGTTCCAGTGAATGATTATTCTTAGTGTAAATAATTTCTTTCTTATATCAATATAAAACCTCTACCAGTGCAACTTGTACCCACTGCCCTTTGTCTTCTCCATGTAACTCCTTGTGAAGAGAGAGCCTCCATCATCTTTGTGTCCGCCTTTTAAGTACTGGAAAACTGTGATGAGGTTGTCCTGAGGTTGTCCTGAGGTTGTCCTAATGTTGTCCTCCC
Source organism: Calidris pugnax (assembly GCF_001431845.1). Taxonomy (NCBI): domain Eukaryota; kingdom Metazoa; phylum Chordata; class Aves; order Charadriiformes; family Scolopacidae; genus Calidris; species Calidris pugnax. The sequence goes on from NW_015090885.1 coordinate 3,602,663, forward strand.
TTCTCCTCTCCAGGGAGGAAAAAACCTAACTCCTTCAGTCTTTCCTCATAGGGCATGTTTATTCTTTTCTATGTTTTTACATTTCAAAAATTTAAATACCTGGCTTTCTTTGAATCATCTGTTTTGATACATTTATCTGTAAACTTAAAACATAGGTGGCTATGAAATAGTACTAGCTGTAGGCTACTTGTTTCCATGTTATATAGGGACATAGTTACCTTTCCCATTGTAGATTATATATCTCTGCTAGCTGAACTGCTGTTAGCATCACATGGAACTGTAACTTCACTCAGCATTTATGGAGGAAATAAGACAATGAAACACCAATAAATTACGAAATGCAAATTTTAAGTGTCCATCTAGATAAAACTGAAAAAACTGACAAAAGCAAAACCTTTTTCCTCATTAAAGGAGTCTTTTGATCAAGTAAGTCTCAAATGCAAATTCTTCAGCTGGCACTTGTCACTAATGAATTGTCTACTGAGAACATAATTCTTTTGACCCCCATTAGAAGATACACTGTCTTCATCAAACAGATGAATTTATCCTATTCCACTTACTTTTTCCCATTAAATAATGTATTTGGTCCAAATTTTCCCCAAAGACAGTGTTACTAATCAGTTTGTAATAGATCGTTGGTTTCTTTGAGTAGTTGTACATTTCATAGACCTAGAAATATATGAAAGGGGAATGCATCAATGTGGTGAACTAGAATCAGCTGTGTGGATTTGATCATAACAAATTCACATTCAAATTTGTATTTTTATATATTGACAGTTACAGATGTTGGCACAAACTGACCTGAAGTTAGTAACAAATCAGATCAGACAGATCAGTGATAGACCACTCACATCATGAGTAAAAAGAAAAATGAAGTCCAAGACCAGTAGCCACAGTGAACAGAAAAAAAGAAAGCAAGGCCTTCCTTCTCCAGATATGTCTGCTAATAGAAGAAACGTACAGAAGACAACTGAATGGAGATGGGCGACCATGAGCTTTGGAGGAAATTGTAACTGGTTATGACACGTACACCAACCTTAAGTACTCCACAGAATGACAAAAAGTAGATTTTAGACACACCAGCCTCATTGCTAAAATATTGATGTGATGTTTCATGTTATTCTTTATGAGATCATGCAAAGCTTTGGAGAGTGAACACTTCTTTCATACAGCTATGACTATGAGCATACAATAAGCTTGTGCTCTGTGTTTGTACAATGGACCTATGGGTTTTGCCCTCATCTGTTTTTCTGAACCCTTTAAGAGCAGCAAAATTGTCAGGACAGTTTCATGTAATCAGTGCTTAGGTTATGGAGTTCCATTATATCAGCCAGTCAAGCACTTACTTATATACTATCATTCACTTGCATGTTCCAATGTTCCTCAGATTTTTTATTTTGCTATCCCCACTTAGCCAAGGACTGTGATACAAAGGAGTTTTGTCTGTCTTGCCTCAACCATACATTTTTGCCCTCATGAAACATTATCTAATTTTTCCCCATGAACTAGCACCCATGGTACTGACCTGTCACTATGGAGACACTTGATTAATGCTTAACGACTCAAGCTTTTCTGGTTTGGCTGAGTTTTCTGGGTCTAAATTTAGCATTGAAATCTCTTGCCAATTTTCAACATCCCTGCAGAGTGTTAAATATTGCATGCTGTTACATACCTGGACTGAATATCAGGTGCACTGAGTTGTGTATTGTATACACAAATGCCATTCTCATTAAAACCTTTTATATTAACATGTTTCAAAATTATTATTTTTTGGTCAGAGTTTTATTTTGAATCTGCACTACGGACTTCTTTCTTAAGTTTGGAAAGGAGAACTACATGCAAATGTAGAACTTCATAAGGTAAAATAAAACTTGAAAGAACCATAAACTCCTAAGGATAGTGTTGCTTTTGAAATAACAACTTTAATGTGAACTAATATTCCTATCACATATTTCATGACACATATTAGGAAAAAGCTTGGCATTTTAATATTGTGGTGATGAAGCACTTTGAAATACCTTAAATAGAGACATTTAATGTGAAGTAGGAAATACTTCATAAAGCACAGCCACTCTTTCATTAATAGCAGTGGATATCTTTTTTTTTTATTTTTCTTTTTTTTCATTTTGTGATGCACCATCCCCTTAGAATTTGTTCCTAGTAAGACTTCCCATCCCTGCACAAGTAATATGAATTTGTATGTTTATACAAGTATAAAGAATGCATTAAAACATTGCATTAAAGACAAAGAGTCCGGCATTAAGAAGTCACTAGGGCTTACAAACTTCATAAATTGTGAAAGATTTATTGCCAAGATTTATTGAGAGATCCATTATCCTTTATAAGCAAGGGTGTGATAACCTTTAAGGATGAAAATATGAAACAAAATCCAACAGAAGGATGCAAAATTCTGCCTATGGATGCAAAAGTATCTAAAAATTACTCAAATATGGACATTAATATAAAAAAAGCAACATACAAAACAAAAAAAAAAACAACCAATCAACCAACCAAACAAAAGGATAGCTTAATCCTTACTAAGAAATGTTCTTACTAAAGTTACTTTCTTGACAATATCCTCCCTGGTTTGTGGTAAAACAGAGGGAGAGGAGAGAAGGGGAACACTAGTTTTTTTGATTTATGTAAAATTTGCTAAACCAACTGCCTTGGGGCAAGTCCACCTTGCATAACACTATCCCTGTTTGCCCATCCCTCTTCCAGATGGTGGGGGGTATATAAAAATTAATAGCATATAGCTTCAAAGGTGTCTAGTGTGTGTTCTACCAATATTTGTCACCTTCTGCTTCTGTTCTGTATTAAATATTAAAAATGCTTTGAAATCATATCATGCTCTTTTTTTTTCCAGATTCTGAGTGCATTTCTATTTTCCAGACTATAAAAAAATTATTAAATTATGTTTTGACTCAAGTTTTCTACCAAGGAAAATAAAATATTTGGGTTTGTGGTTTGTTTTTTTTAAATAATAATTCATTGTCTTTAGTAAATGAACCTTATGTAGAATCACAGAATTATCTGGGTTGGAAAAGACCTTTAAAAGTCATCTAGTCCATGCCCTCTGCAATGAGCAGGGACGTGTTCAACTAGATCAGGTTGCTCAGAGCCTAAAGATATTACTCAGGACAGAAGTTTTGCTGTAGACCTTCAACCCATTCAAAATGAAAGATGTCATTGAGCTGACTTTCCATGGAAAAATAAAAGAGATGGAGGAAAATATATTGAACTGTTGGTAATTAGCTTCTAATGAAACAGGAAGCTTGACAAGCTGGATAAATGGGCAGACAGGAACCTACAGAACTGTAACAAGCAGAAATGCCAAATCCTGCACCTGGAGGAGCAGGAACAACCACAGGAGGAGTAACAATCCCACATACTAATATGTACTGGGAGCTACTCAGCTGGAAAGCAGCTTGGCAGAAAAGGACACTCATATCCTAGTGGAAACCAGGGTGAACATGAGCCAGCAATGTGCCTTTGTTGCAAAGAAGGCCAATAGCATGCTGGGCTGCATTAGGAGGAATCTTGCCAGCAGGTGGCAGGGAGGTGATCCTTCCCTTCTACTCATCCCTGGCAAGGCCACACCTGGAGTGCTGTGTCCACTTCTAGGGTCTTCAGTAAAAGAAAGACGTAGACATACTGGAGAGTCCATTGAAATGCCATGAAGATGACTGGAGCATCTCTTCTATGAGGAGAGGCTGAGAGAGCTGGGACTGTGCAACAAGCAGATGTGTTTCTCTCAAGGTGTTTAAGATTTTTATACTTTATATGCTAGCCAGTTAGTGGCTAGCATTTGTGTTCAACCCACAGAGCTCATAGAAGGCATTTATAAAATATCCTGAATTTCCATCTGAAACCTACTAAACTGTCCAACAGTTTATTATCGTTACAGCTGAAATAATTGCTGTGGATATCTGCCTCACCTCTTTTGTGCTGCACAGTGGTTGCTGTACAACTGAAACTGTAGTGCCTCTATTATTGAATTGCTACCATTATTATTTTTTTTTTTTTTTTTAAAAAGTAACATCAATTTGATGATCTGCAGCAAGCATCTATGTAGGTCTTAAGACATTCATACTGTGAAAAATAGTCACACAACAAAAGGTAGATGGACAAGAAGATAAGTAATTGGTTACATGCTTGGGACTGCCCACAGGTTTTTGTTTTGTTTAAAAGGAAAAGCCTCTTTCTCTAGTTCCCTGAATATCATTATTGGAAGTCATGGTTTTAAATTGCAGTTTGCTCTTTCAATCCCCCTCTTGGCGAAAGGGCATACAGATACCAAGATCTTAAAACTTCTTTAACAGATAACTGATGTGTAACTAACTCCAAAGCAGCTCTTTTCTCTTCTTCACAGAAATAATGGCAGTGGAACTGGCATGGTACATTGACATTATGATAAAGGTTTTATGTGAACATTTTTGTTACAATGTCTAATCAGATCACATAAAAAAATTCTGCTTGGTGGGCAGCTAGCAAAGAAGGAAAAGGAACTTCAGAGGAGACACACTAGCTCAGGCTATAGGTCCACATAGCCTGATAACCCACCTCCAACAGAGACAGGTGGCAGATGATTAGGAAACTTATGAAAACAGAAGGCGTATTTAGAGGGATCCTTTCAACTAATAAAAGAACAGATTCACCTCAGTTTCCAGTGAGCAATTAAAAGAAACAAAATTGAAAATAAACAAAAATTAAGCCCAATGCAAGGACACAGGCAAGGATTATCATGGAGCTGCTCTGCATCCATGCCTGAGTTGATTTGCAAACATTTTTGGTAAAGAACAAAACCACAAAGAATCCCAAATTCCAAACCTTTCTCTTGAAGATTAGAAAATAGGTCAGTTAAGAGATATTTGCATACAGGTCTTTTGGTAGCAGGTTCTCATCAGTAAAAAGTGGTGGATTCAAATGCTCTGAGGGGTCCTCTGGGTAGGAATACACTCAAAGCTGAAAGACCAAGTGCTGGATATATGTGTGGAAAGGAGGCATGAAAAAAAACACCAAAATGCCCCAAACAATAGATGTTTCCGCTTTAATACCTGGTGACTGTGCATAACAGAATTCCCTTCCACCTTCACCACAAGGAATAAATACTGGAAATATGGACAACTCAAAACCAACTCAAATATTTGTGTGATGAATAATTAGAACAGTTGGCTTTCCTCCTTCCTCACCTCTTTTTCAGCCTCCTCAAAGGAAAAAAAAATAAAATAATAAAAGAAAAAGTGATCCCTCTAGCTGTCTCAAGCAGATCATTTATGATCACTCATCATATGGCTACTCAGTGGACCTCAGTTGCCCTGGAAAGTTTTGCTCAACAACTGGGAAAGTCCTACAGTTCCACAGCGGGTTTCTTAACGTACTCCACCATTTGACCCAAGAGAGCATTCAGAACTGTAAATCACAGGCTATTAACTTTTCCCTCCTATAGTCTTGTTTCTTGATCTCCAGCTCCGCTGCAAGTATACCCATTGAGCTGTGGTTACAGGACTCCACTGACACACACAAAGTACAGTTCTGATGTTCTCTGGTAACACTATAAGACTGACATTTCAGTGACATTGGGCCAGGTTCGATCTGAATTATTCTCTCTACAGGTTCATAAATTTGTGTAAAAGAAGGTATTTCCAAGCTGCTGTTGCTCACTAATGAGCTTGAAGCAGCAGGAAAGACATGCGTCACCTCATGAAAAACTCACTAATGAAAACTGCAGTGGCATTCCAAACATCATTTAGGAAGAATAATTCAGGCAAGTGTGTATCATGAGCTTCTATTCAAGAACAAATCCTTCGAAAGAGCTAGGTTAAGTAAAACTCAGGATGTTCTGCTTTTTTAAGCACTGAGGAATATATCTACTATTTAGAATAAACTCAACAGAAAAGGAGACTATCAGAACCAGATTCTTGAAGAGGCAGAACCTCACTCTACCACTTATAACCACCATTCCCACCAGTAATATGCTTTCAGGTACACACACATTGCGTACAGCACATTTTAAAGATTACACTGTGCCTAAAACTTTGTAACCACAGAACACAGCAAGTTTGTATTCCTGGAAAATGCATGCTGTTTTATAGTGTCCATCCTAGTCACCCTGTTTCTCAAGTCCAGATGTCTCAGCCCTGAGCTATGTGCTGTGTTGTCCATCTACCGATAAACTTGGAGAAGGAAATTCTGGTCTATTCTGAGTCAATAGCAAAGCTGACACTTATTTAAATTGTTAAATCAATACTCCTGTTTCTCAAGGAGAAAATGTTTTAAAATGTGTCTGAAAAACAGAAGCATTATTACAGGAAAATTAATAAATGGAAATCACAAATCACAACCTCATATGTGACAATTTCTTCCCCTTCTTTTGGGGTGCTTCAAATGCAAAACAGTGACATTAATTCGTATCTTTCATTTATATATATAATACATTAGATTTTACAGGTGTTTGACACCCATTTTTAACTGGTATGCTCATCTACCTTCTAAATTAATAAGGAAAACAAGAAACATGCCCTAAATTTTACAGACATTGCTTTTAAAAAAGAGTTGGGTTTTGGGGGGGTTCTAGTTGGTTGGGCTTTTTTAATTTAATTACTTTTCCATGTTTAGTAGTAACAATGTTAACAGGAAAATAAAATAAATTTTAAAAATCCCTTCAGAACTAATTTCTTCAGGTTGGAAAATATCTTTACGCATGCTATCATGTGTCCCCCATTATATTTTGGACCATTTCTTCCCCCCTGCTTTTATTTTTTCAAGCATATAAAAAACATGTGTCTACAAGAAAGAAATCCCCTTCATCTCCTCCATACATATGAAGTTCAGAAAGCATGCTCTTTCATCTCAGAGCTCAAAGCAGACTTCTCTCAACAATTTTAATCTTCTTTTGGCCACATAAGTAAATTCCAGATACCATCAACCCTTCATAATACCAACATGGCAAGAAGAGGTAAAGAATGGAAAACTGCACAGAGGTTTTAAATTTCTATCAGAACAATTCATTGACCAAAAGATCTCCCATTTCTTTTCCCTATGGTGCGATTCATTCCTTCCCTTTTGAAAAAAAAAAACGAAACCGACCTCATTGATATCAATTAATTCCATTCATCATAAATAAGTCAAGAAACATAATTATACCAACATCTTCCTCAAATTAAAACACAGCTTTTAAAATATATGTAAAAATATATATATATAACCATTTAGCAGCTTTGAATTATCTTTTGGGAACCTTTGAAGAGTTTTTATTTCATAGAACAGGAAGCTAGTGTTGTCTTCAAAGGCAAGCTGGTCTTACCCTTACCTTAACATAAGCAAATTCTATTTAGATGAGCTAATTTTAAATTCTGTCCTTCTTACTTTTACTTTCCTGCAGTATTCATTATGCGCTATCTGTACATAAAAGTTGAACAGAAGATACAGGCAACATGACAAAGTGACCCATTTGCTGGATGAAGGAAAGGTTGTGGATGTTGTTTGCCTGGACTTCAGCAAGGCCTTCGATACAGTGTCCCACAGTATCCTCCTGGAGAAACTGGCTGCTCATGGCTTAGATGGGTATACTCTCCACTAGGTTAAAAACTGGCTGGAGGGCCAGGCCCAGAGAGTGGTGGTGAATGGAGTTAAATTCAGTTGGCGGCTGGTCACGAGTGGTGTCCCACAGGGCTCGGTACTGGGACCCGTTCTCTTTAACATCTTTATCAATGATCTCGACGAGGGGATCGAGTTCACCCTCAGTAAATTCACAGATGACACCAAGCTGGGTTGCAATGTCAACCTGCTGGAGGGTAGAGAGGCTTTGCAGAGGGATCTGGACAGGCTGGATTGATGGGCTGAGACCAACAGGATGAGGCCAAGTGCTGGGTCCTGCACTTGGGTCACAGCAACCCCACACAGTGCTACAGGCTGGGGGAAGAGTGGCTGGAGCGCTGCCTGGCAGAAAAGGACCTGGGGGGGTGCTGGTCGACTGTCGGCTGAACATGAGCCAGCAGTGTGCCCAGGTGGCCAAGAAGGCCAACAGCATCCTGGCCTGTATCAGGAACAGGGTGGTGAGTAGGACCCGAGAGGGGATTGTCCCCCTGTACTCGGCACTGGTGAGGCCCCACCTCGAGTACTGTGTCCAGTTTTGGGCCCCTTACCACAAAAAAGACATTGAGGTGCTGGAGCGGGTCCAGAGAAGGGCAATGAAGCTGGTGTGGGGTCTGGAGAGTAAGTCTTATGAGGAGATGCTGAGGGAGCTGGGGTTGTTTAGTCTGAAGAAGAGGAGGCTGAGGGGAGACCTTATAGCACTCCATGACTACCTGAAGTGGGGGTGGAGAGGCGGGGGTCAGTCTCGTCTCCCAAGTCCCAGCAGATAGGACAAGGGGAAATGGCCTCAAGTTGTACCAGGGGAGGTTTAGATTGGATATTAGGAAAAATGTCTTCAATGAAAGGGTTATCCAGCATTGGAATGGGCTGCCCAGGGAAGTGGTTGAGGCACCATCCCTGGAGATATTCAAAAGACGAATTGACATGGTCCTCAGGAATATGGTTTAGTGGTTTTTTGGTAGTTTTGGGGTTTTTGGGGGGGGTTTTTGCTGTTTTGTTTTGTTTTGTTTTGTTTTTTTCTTATTGCTTATTTCTATTCTCTTTTTTTTTTGTCAGAGTTAGGTTGATGGTTGGACTAGATGATCTTTAAGGTCCCTTCCAACTTAGACAATTCTATGATTCTATGATTGTACATGCCCTTGCTAATGTATAACTAGTTAGGAATACTAAGAAAGGCTGGAAATCTCACTAGAGTTAAACAGAGCTAAGGGAAAGGGTATAATTCTTTTAGCCATTCTTGCATTGTCAGTCTAACTCCTTATTGGGCTGGAAGAGCATTACTACACATTTTTTGCAAAACTGCAAATAAAGTGTACAGTACTTATTTTACGACAGACTGACCAACACAGGCATTAATAATACACAACCTTTCCAGGGTCCATGGGGCTTTGGGTGAGCAGAGGGTTTGACTGAACCACTTGCAGAGGAAGACTGTCTGTGTACACTATGCACCCATAATTATAGTTTGAAGTTAAGGATGACTTGCTTTCTAATGTTCTCTTCCTAACAAGTCTGTAATATATGCTATAGTTGACATGCCCTGTAGCAAAGTAAAGCTAACTTACTTGCAAAAGCAGGACAGAGCATTGCAACATGGTTTACTGTATTTCAGTACTAGCTACATTTTTTATAGGGCAAAATTTATTATGAAAAAATAAAGTATTAAATCACAATATTAAGGAACCACAAAGAAAAAACAAAACAACCTGCCCCACGCCCCCAACACCCAACCCCACCATTAGACCCTTTCTTATAAGGAGCAAAGAATTTGATCAAAACCTGGAGGCTGATATCCCTAAAGTTTCTCTATGTGCCCCTTCCATGTCCTGCTGAGTGATTCCAGCAGCACATTGCCATAACAGGGAGCTAATCAATGCTGCTTCAGAAGGAAAATGCCACCTAATGAATTCCCAGTGGCACTTCCCTTTGCACCAGGTCCTTTTCCTGCAGGTGTACCAGCATGGAACAGATCAAGACTACCTGTTTAAGTTGTGAAGTTCGACATGCCCCAAGCTGTGCAACATTAAGAATGATGAATTCAAATGTAGTAATGATGCATGTACTCTCATTCTTTGAAGACCCTCTGATGCAAAGTTGGACTCTTAAATTAGTGGTAGGTGAATGGCACTGTAAGTAGTTCCACTATTTAATATGTTTCTACAGAAATCAAACAAACTTGACTGGCTACTTTTATATGAACTCAGATGATCATTAAATGCTTATACAACTGTAATTAACATAGATCTACCTCCTTGTGTAAGATTATGGTATGGACATTCACATAGCCAGCAAACTTATTTCTGAACCAATATTCTTGCCTAATTTTATGGAGCAAGATTTACGAGTATATCTTGGTTAAAACACAACAGATTTGTAGAAGGGGTCAGTTTCAATTACAGCACTAAAAAAACCCAAACAACAGTCCCAAATCTCTAAGGAACTTCCTATTTTTTCCTCTATTTTTGCTGACTTTCATGTCAATCTTTCTCTAAACTTTTAAGCCTTCCTCAAATCCAGGGATGTAATGTTATCAGTATGTATCTTGCTGGAACAATATCTACAAACAACTAATAGAACATATGGTTACTTATGTGTAATGCTAGGCACACCTGGATAGGAAAAGCTGCGTTATACACCACCAACTGCAAACAATTTGCATCTTCAACAGTGCTGACCAAATTCCTCACTGATGCAAACTGAATTAGCTGTAGTGAAGATTGCAGCAAATTTATGGCACTGATTAGAATATATATATATATTTTAAATTTTAAACTCAGTATAGCAGGACCTTGTGGTAGGTTGCAATTTACAAGTGATGCATGCATCTCCCTTGTATTTCATTGCTTTTGTAAAGAAGAAGCTGCTTAACTCCCTTAACCCATAAAGCAAGATTTACAATTAAAGGGAAGCATTCAGAAAGGGTCCTTTAAATGACTTTTTTTCATGATTGGAAAATGATCGCTTCCATGAATTAATTTCTCTCTCCACCTAGAGACAGCAGCACTGTAAAAGAGGGTAAGCTGCTTGCTCGGGATCGAAGCCATCCTGGGAAAGCACTGCACACATCTGGACAGGGTGCAAAACAACAAAAATTCATGGGCACTTTCATCAGCCAATGAGGATATGACCTTTTCTAAACAACCTTCTTAATTTCCAAAATCTCTCTCAAATCCACCTTGTACTCTGATATTTTAGAGCTATGCTTACTTGCTAAGAGCACAGAGTACACAAGGAGGGAAAATGGAAGAGAGTCTCTATACATTTACAAAATAATAATGATTAAGTCATTTCCAGCCACAAACAAAAAACATGACTGACTGATATTTTGGAGACTTAATCTGTCTGATGACTTCTTTGGAGAGATGACAATTTATAATAGATGAAGATCTGCACCTTAACCTTTTAGGTTTTTATTTAAAAGGCTTACTTTATGGCTTTGAAGGCTTAAAACATAATCTTTTAAAATAAAAATGTTAAGGTCAGAAGCAGCTGTTTTTCACAACATTAAACTACAAGATCAGCATTATTTCACTAAAACTTTGGAGGAACAGAGTGATAAGCCATATTTTGGCATTCTTTTAACAAGCAGTTATCTTCTATTTTCACTGACACTCAAATGCAGCATCTCTAGTGAATTAAGAGGCAGAACAACATCTCTGTAACAGTATAGTTATAACTAATACATGATAATATTATAACACTAATTCATGTTATTGCTTTTCTCAAGCAGTTGAGGGAACAAATCCACTATTAAACTAGTTGTATTGTGATCATTATATTTCCTCAACATAAATAAATTCTGCTTAAGATTCAAGGTAGCATTTCAATTCTGTATTTGGGAGGCTTCAGAAATCTATTTTAAATGTCATTGAGACAATCACACTGTTTGTAGGTGCTTAGTATTTTGTTCCTTTTAGCCTTTCTCATTTTCTATTCCTTCTGTGGGAGGCTACATACTGATTTTTTTCTTTTACCTTATTGTGGAGTTTTCCCTCTTCCCTTCTGGGATCTCTTTCAATAGAGAAGCCAGAACATTTTAGAACTTTCTGCTGAAGTTTCCTCCATTCTCATTTTCTATTTAACATACCAAGGCATCATTTTGGCAGAAAACAAGTAACTGGGCCTGCCTAATTAAGAGTTAGTACTGCAATAGTTCATGAATCAATTACACCTATTGCTACAAATGCAATATATTTTCATGCTTGAGAGAGGACAAAAGTTACTATGGTCTGAATCAAATTGGAAAAACAATTTTCACAAAAAATATCTGAATAAAAGTAAACATGTAAGAAAACCTTATGAAGAAGTTCTAGGCGTGTCACATTCTTGTGATGAGAGAAAGCTATACTGGGTAAAAAAAAAAAGGACATGCAAGAAAAGAGAAATTTTACTTAAATCAGAAGACCTTAACAATGTCAATAACAAAAAGAATGCCACATTGCATTACAGGAAGGGAATTTGAAGAAAATTTAGATTGCAATTACTATTGTGACACTTTCATAAAAAAATTATTTACAAAACAGTTACCATCGTTAACTAGGGAAAAGTTAAGGTCAAGAAATTTCAAATCGTTGGACCTGAATATCTTGGAGCCCAGCTAGAGTTTTAGACAACAGAAAGGAAGCTACTATTCTGTTAATTCTTTAATAGTAAGCAGGGTGATCCAGATAAGTGGAAAACCTGGCAGCCCAACATAAACAAGTCCAACACAGGAGGAATACAGATATGAGAATTTAACAAATTATTGAAGAATGATATAATTAACATCAATCAGCACGAATATGTGAAATACATCTTAGCAAAGGAAAATGTGATAATTTTTTATGAGATTACAGGATTTTTTTGTTTATGGAAAATTGATGCAATGCAGTTAGACTCGAATACATATAACTTGTCATTTCATATCTAAATGGTACCACAGTATGTTGGAACTCTATTTCACAAGTTAAGTAGATTAAAAGCAGGCAAACACACAGGTTTCATGCATCATTAGGAAAGAGGACCTATATTAATCTAGTCATATTTCTAGAAGGGTTGCTGCACAGATTTCTTCTAGTCCTTCTCTGACCAATTTTGCAAATAACCTGAGGGGAGGGCATGTCTTAAGCCAAAACATTTCTCAAATGATATGAAGACTGAAACAGAGGGATCAAGGAAGTTATATTGTGATTACTGAGAATTTTTAGCATGCTTACCCTCATAAGCTTCATCATAAAGCCCTTTGAGCTCCGAAACCAGATGATTGCCCACCTTAAATAAGAGGTTTATTTAACTTCTTGTATTTAATATTTAATATTTTATTTATTATGAAGGAAGTGGTAAGGGGGCAGAAGAGAGCCATTCAAGATTCAGATTTGCGAGAGGCTGGAGACTGCCAGGATGGGGAGTAGCTCTGTAGAAAAAGACATTGGGATCTTAATAGGTAACAAGCTAAGCTTGCAGTCTGCACTGACAGCAAAGACAACCAACTGCATCCAGGGCTCTATGAAAAGGAGCACAACTGGTATTTCTCCAATACTCACACTCGTTAGATCACATCCAGACATGGTGTCCAGTTTTGCGTCTCCCAGTACAAGACAGAAACCAAACTGAAGCAAGATCAACAAGCACCCAGTGCCTGTGGGGTAGTTACTGGGAAAACTGAGCCATGTATTTACATTTAGCCACTGGTGAAAACGAACAAGGTAGCAAGCAGAATATTTTGCTTGCATAACCTAGCAGGGCTTAAAATTTTCATAGTTCAATGATAATCAAGAAATGGATTTTTAGTTCTGCAGGAACAGATGAACATTGAGAACAGTCAGTTTGAAAAGCAGCACAACAAAACAGCCCCTCCCGCAACATTCCCTATGAAATGAATTTTAAAGAAAAAGGAGAATACCAGATGATCAAAAAGGGTTCTTCACATAAACTTTTCATTTTGACACACATACATATTTAATATAATACAGAAATCTGACTGTGATGCTTGATTTTTAAAATGTCACTGAAGCTGACATGAGGCTTATTTTCTCCCCTTTTCCACAGAGAAATTCTTGATATGAAGAAAAGATTCACACTGAACAAATGTGGACCATGCCCCAGAGAGCTCTGCAATCTCTGCAGCAGCTGCAGCAGGAGGTACGCACTCAAAGGTAGGTGCCCCATGTCAGCAAGTGCAGCAATAACACCACACACTCAGAAACCCAACAGCAGAAATAGTAAAGAAACAGTAACTAAAAACACAATTCCCTTTTCCCTCAAGTTTCAGTGGAACATCTGAGAGGAACATTAGTGTAAATAGTGGGCTAGTGATTTCAACCCCCTTGATGTTACTGATACAACCTATAATGAACGCATGATTCATGCTATTCTGCTGTTGGAGTATGACAACAGTGATGTGCCCAAGGGCTACACAGCCATCAGTACATAAGGGATTTATCACTGCTATTTATAGAAAGATGTCTGAATGCAACTTACATGTATCACCGGGATGACAATTGTGTAATGTATTGATTTAACACAGACTCCTCTGAAACTGAGAAGTTTGAACATTGTTGTTTTCCTATGTTTTCTTTTTTAGTACCCTTCTTTTTCCTGTTCTTCTGAGAACTTTGACATTTTATCCATGACCCTGTTTCGATTCAAATTAAATTCGGTGCCAACATATTCCTAAATTGTTCCAGTAAACCATTTATAAAGGACAATTTTGATGGAATCTTTCTTTACCTTGGCACTCCGTTACCATCTTTCCTTTCCACCTTACCTATATAGAGGCCAAAGGAGATCCTGTTAAGGAAACCAAAATCAGCTGATTATTTGCTTTTAAAGGTGTGAAGAGGAAAAGATAAATTACTAAGTCAGTATTTATCACCAAGAAAAAAAAAAAAAACAAAACACAAAAAAAACCATTTTATCACCAGTCCAAATAAGCCATATTTTGAAAATCTAAGAGTGAAACAAATGGAGCAATCAGTTAAGTAAGTCTGGAATCCTGGTGCTGGTAGCTAGCAGGAATTAAAAATGAAACTTAAAATAATGAATGTGTAGACAATGATTCAGACAGCAGTAAGAGCTGCTAAGCAGAATTATGTCCCAAGTGGCTCAAAGACCCAACAAGAGACTCTGTTGTAAACTTTATTGTCACACAACTCCAAACTGGTGTCTTTCTAGATTTTATATGCCAAATAAATACTGAAAAGAAGAAATACCTCTTTAAAAAAGATTTCTTTGTTTTCAGCTCAATGGCAGAAACTTCTGAACATGTATAATTCTCAAAGTTCAAATTTTCAACCAGAATATGTTCTCGATTAAATAAAAACAAAAGGAACAAGGCGGGGGGGAATAGGGGTGGAGGGGAGGAGAAGACTGCAAGACCGCTTGAAACTATTAACGTTTTTGAAAATCAGGTTGGAATTGCTCTACATATAAAGTTTCTTTTAACAATTTAAATGGGCAATAAAAAACTTTTATTAACATCGTCACTTGCAGTAAGAAACAGAAAACAGATTGCCTAGAAGTCAGCAATGGTCTGGTTCCTCCTTTAAAATAATAGTTTATCATTTATAATCAGATTACTTTTGTCACCTTAATTTTTATTACTAACCTGAGTAGAATCAGAAGTTCAAACACCAGTTTTGAAATTCTTGTTCTTAGTGTAGAAAATTAGGGATATTAAGTTTAATACCAAAGTTTCCAGTGTAAAGAGATTTCAATAGTAACGGAATAATGTGTCAATAATAATGGACAAAAACTCTGTCAGGTGGTTGGACACCTAATAACCTACTTTTTTTCTGGTGGGGTTTCAGGTTCTTTGGGATCTTTTTTGAGGTCTTTTTTTTTTGTTAAGCCTAAAAGTAGAAGTTACTCATCAGGAAATCTTATGAAGGACAATGTTTCAGCCACAAATGAAATTAATTATGCAGCACTGCTATTAGAGCAAGGCTCCATTTAAAGTAATTATCACCCCAATTAGAAATCAAAGAGAATTAATATCAAGATTTTATTTGCATCAGGTAAAGTTTGTAAAGCTGTCCAGGTCCCATTATAAGTTTTAATTTATAAAGCAACATTTCAATCCATTTGTACAATATTTATGTGTCAGAAAAAAATAAATCAAAACCAAAAACAAAATTCCCACACCTACAGACCCCAAAGATAAAGGAAACTTGTTCCTCCTTTTGCT
This sequence comes from Calidris pugnax, assembly GCF_001431845.1. Classification (NCBI taxonomy): domain Eukaryota; kingdom Metazoa; phylum Chordata; class Aves; order Charadriiformes; family Scolopacidae; genus Calidris; species Calidris pugnax. The sequence goes on from NW_015090885.1 coordinate 3,618,423, forward strand.
CCCGTCATTTGCGATTACTCCTCACCTCCTACAGTACCCAGTATAAAATGTTTTGGGAGATATACCATGATGCATGAGGTATTGCATGATGATGCATGATGATTACCTCATCCTCTGAAGGATTCACCAGCACAATTTTGTCAGGTGATTATTACAATCTTTCTCTGTCTTACTGAAGCAACTACTGCAACACAAGTTTTTTCAGCCCTGCAGATACAGAAGCCTTAAATGGGATTATTTTTTTCTGCCAAGCTAACCCTTCGTCTAATTAATCATCTTCAAATGTTTTCCCACTCTGACATTTTGCTACCTGTAACCACCTGTTTCATCGTTATAGTATCCACCAGTTTTTAATTTCTTAACAATAATATTACTTTCAGCCAAATTAAACCAGCATACTAATTTACCTTGAAGAACTGCCAGATATTGCCTAACTCACCTTATTACTTGAGTTTTCTCTGCCTGCAATAAAGTTCTCCTTGTCAGAGAGAGAGCACAGGGAACTTGGGAAGGAATGTGCCTTTAATTGGTAACATTAGTTGTTTGTAGTACCACTCAATCTGCTTTCAAACTATTTCCTTCCAGTATTTATGATAGAAAGAATAATGGGCTATGAGATAATGTCTCTCCCATAATGTTAATAGCAATAATTGTTAGCTGCTTTTTGGTTGCGTGCCTGAGTTTTTTCAGTTCAGCTCAAAGATGTGAAGGAATATTTACTGCTGTTCATATGATAATGTTGATTCCTTAGTAATGCTTTTTTAGTTAGTTTGTTCTTTCCTTACATTATTTTCCAGAAATTAGTATTAGACATTCTATCTCCAAAAACCTATTTTAATCTGGCTCAGTACTCAGTCCAAATCAAAATATTTTTGTAATGGTAATAGTAATTCTGGTTTAATATTGTTCATTTTCCTAAATCTAACAGCATGATAATGTAAGTATAAAAGAGAGTTCTATTAAGTATGGCTACAATTGAAGTTTAGCTAGCCCTTCCCAGCTTAGTTTTAATCTGTTTATAATTTTTCCAAACTACTTAAAAATAAAATAGTCTGGTTTAGTAGATACATTAGCATTTCCTTTGTTGGAGAAGTTCAGTAAAAATAACGCTCATTTATTTGAGTAACAATAGCAAAAAAAAAAAAAAAGTTGTATGTATTTTGGAGATTACATATGCAAATCTGTTGCCTCCCATATACTTCAGAATTTTCAGTTTGGCATAGTAAGCAAATTGGAATAAGAACATTACTTCTTTCCCAACCAAAGTGAAAAAAAGTTAATTGAAATTTGCACATGTTGAAGAGGGTTTCTTCAAGCCTCCACATGGAATAACTCCAAGATCTTCAAATAATAAGAATAACATATAATAGTAATCTTTAGAAGGTGTTAAAGTTTTAGGGTTTTTTATTCTTTCATTCTTTTTATATTATATTCCTCTAGATAGACAGTACTAAGAAAATCTCAGTGAAATTAATATGAAAAGTGCTGTGTTCTATAATTTTTTTCATTAAAATTGGCTTAATCAAAGCTGACAATATTCCAGTGCAGTTTAAGCATTGTTGCCATCAAAGTTGCATTTGGATTAATTTTTACTACTCATGATTTATTTATATTGGGTAACCTGTGTATTTCAATATATATTGCACTTTAGCATTCTCAAATGAAGTAGCTCCACTGACAGTACCCATTCTATGTGAAAGAAATCTAATGGATGATCTAGAAGAGGAAGTGGAGCTATTCCAGGAACTACGAGGATCTCAAAAATGAAAGGAAAAAAAACCAACTGTAATATTCTGTGAAGAGGAGGTATATTAGAAACTCAGTATCTTCAGCAGGTATTTCAAAGGATACTGTCTTAGAGTAATACAGAGCTAGTTTTCTCATATTGTAGGAATACTGAAAGAATTTATTCTAAAAATTTGATGTCTTTTTTTAAACCAAGAAACCATAGATGAAAGTCTCTGACATTTCTAATTTCTATTTTAGTATTTGATTTTAAATCTCATTCATATTTAAAATTGTATTCATTAATTGATATAATAATTTAGCATGCCCTCTTCCTTGTCTTGAGTCTGCTGCCTGTACTCTTCACAAATTCTTCTTAGTCTAATACAAGATGTTTATTTTCTCTTCAGGAACAAAAGTATTGTTAAATATGATGTAAAAATCACACCAACTGAATGGCAGCAGGCTGTACAAATATTCATAATTCACAATAACATGTTTTTTTTTTTAAGAAACAAAGCTGTCTATTATTCACAGGTGAAAAAAACCTACCTGTATTTATTGTGAGAATGATTCTTAAATTGGCAAAGAAAAGCTATAATTTCACATGGACAACATAATGTCATTATTGTATTGAATTCTTCTTTCCATGGTATCTTTCAAAAAGAATGGGACATGTTGCATTATCCTTTGCCCCACTTATTATTTTCCATAGTTAGTAAGCAAACAACCAATAATAAAATTTAGTGCTATATATGGTGCCAAAAGACTGTCAGAATAATGCCTTAACCTAAAAAGCTCACACAAAAGGCAGCCTTAGAATTATATTAAGAAAAAGAGAGTGACAGCAAAGCCTTGTTTGTAAAGTAGAACTCCAGGTCCTATTCTAGGTCTTCTAATAATTATCTAGAATATTGAAAGTGCCTGTGCTCACTTATCGTGTAATCACACTGATGTCAGTATCCTGTATCTTGGAACATACAAATGCCATTCTGCTGAACATGTTCATAAAGCAAAACCTATACAAACTGTATAAAAGAATTAGAATATGTGATTAAAATTATTTACTAGAACTCTATTTTAAATTCAAGTTCCTTTACTGTTATTGCAACTTTTCTGTGCTCTAGTATAGATGCCATTTCCTTAAAGTTAATAAACCTAACCTCCATTTTTCAGATCATAGGAAATAGAAGAAAAGTTTTAAATATCAGTATGAACTTGACTAAAATACCAGAATTACTTCCTTATATGCTGTTACTTTTCAGAGATACTTTCTTCACCAGGCCTTGATGATAAATTTCATACTTAATTTCATGAGTGTTGGAGGGGTGCTAGAATGGTCAGGAACTGTAGTGGGTATGTTGTTCAAGGGGTTAGGCTTTGTGGAGGGTTTTTTTGATTTTTATAACATATAATTGGACTATTAACTTTCATTTTTGTATCCTGCAATATTGTCAGCAGTATGAGCTCAGGAGTAGGAAGCCAAACAACACAATGCCAGTGGTAGGACAAACTTTCTCTTTTTGGCTACAAATGGACTGGCCTGTCATGAGAAAGGAAACAAGTGACAATCAGTTGAAAAACAAACCAATCTCCCCAAAAGCCCATGCTATGCAAAGGTAAACCAGGGTTCAAAGTGACTGGCCATTATTACATACTGCAGAGGACCATTAACTTGTAGCCTTTAGTCATCCTTTAAGAATGTAGTTCTGCTCAGCTTTAAATAATTTGGGTTTTTTTCCCTGTCTTTGTATTTGTTTAAGTTTCCCCTTTACTATTTGCCTTTTTTGACATCAGCTTCTCATTTGCTCCAGAGCCCTATTTATTACGCTAGTAAGACACAAGACCAGTATACGGCTTACATCCTTCCAGGCAATTTTCCTTTGGCAAACTTGAGAGAGACAGGCCTTTCAATAATTTTGAGGATTATCAGAGAAGTATAGATGATGGGCTGCAATGGCTCTAAATATTGATCTAGGTCTTCTATTGTTTTAAACTGGTTTAATACAGATGCTCTGAAGCTTTGTGGTTGTGATGATTCAATTAGTTCAGCTTGCTTTTTGAGCAACCTAGCAACTGTTTTGTAACACTTTCTAGATATGAAAAAAAGTCAGGAAACATGCTTGAATCAAACAAATCTTTAAATACCTATACAAAAAATAAAAATCCATTACAGTCTAAAAATTAACAGTTGGCACTCTCTTACAGAAGAAATAGATGTTGAGCAGAAGACAGGAGTGAATTGGGTCCCTTAACTTTCCAGACATAGTAGTTATGTGTTGACTCATTATTTGCATGCAACTCCATTTTCTACCATAACTGCCAAAAAGTATTAGTTTTGAGGGGTGGTTAGTTTGACTTTTTCTTTTCCCCCAGTCCATTAACTCGATCAAGAAAATAAATAATTTACATATCCCTAGAATGGTACCCTGAATGTTGTTACAACAAAATATAAAAAATCAATGTCAGAAGGTTTAAATTAAAATAAACTCTCAAACCAAAACATATTTACTCTTCAGGAGTAGTATAGGTGAGAACTCTGGTGTTCTACAGCTTCTCAGTCCTCACCATAGGTTCAAACAGAATAATCTAGAAAATCTAGAAATAGAACACTGTTTTTAAGAATGTAAGATTTAACATGAAAATACGTATTAAAACCTGATATTTTCGAATTTGGAAATAGGCCTCAGTTTCTCTTGTTTATGTCAATTGTAAATTTAGATAATTATATCCACAACGGTCTGACAAGGCGGATTTGATATTTCTGGGAGAAATACATCTAGTCATATCAAATAAGAAAACAAGAGCATGGAAAATATATGCCAAATTTGGTTTGAAGCTAAATTTCACTTTCAGAGATCTCACTTCACTGTTACATAGCAAAATGCTGAAACACTGTAGAAAAGATGTTATGCTTTTAAGTCCTAGCTTTTCTGTGTATTTTCCACACCTAATCTGAGATAAGTGATATTTGGGAACAGTTGCTAGGAATTGGCAAGATGCTACTTTTACCAGTTATTTTGTTTTCAGTTATGTAGATATTGAGAGTTAAGGTATGTTCTTGATCTAAATGAAGGGATGTCTAGATGCACTGATAGACAGAAGCTACTTTTGATACTAGCGGGTTTGTGGAGTGAAACAGCTGGTGCTAACACTCACAGTATACAAGTTTTAAGGGGGTTTATTTCAAACTACCTCTCAGCTGGTCCCATTGCCTGAACACTCATCAGTAGTTAGAGCTACATTAAGTGCATGCCTGGAGCTCATCACCTGCTGCACTTTAATCTGAAAGGAATCAAATCACGATAAGTGAGAACAAGGGAGCAATTTGCTTTAAAAGCACATGGCTGATTTGTACAAGCAGACACACCAGAGACAGAGGTGGTAACAGAGTATGGAGTGGCTTACATACAAGGACTGACTTCCTATCCCTAGAAGGCCTCTACTGAAATTAGGAGTTGCACATTCAAGAAAAAGAAAATAAAGGCGGTAGTTCATGTCAAAGTGCCCTTAGGCTCTATAACTCCTTACTGCAGATACCATGAATCCTGGAAATTTTGTGCATTCAAGAAGAGACTGAACAAGTTCCTGAAATATCCACCATGTTTCTAAATACAGAGAAACATCTAAGCCAAGAAGTACTCTGTGAGCTGAAAACAGCAGAGGTGGAGAGACAGAACAGATTAATCTTTGCCTGGACCTAGTAAGGCCAGTTTTATTCTGTGTTCCCATTTTCATTATTCATTCTTTCCAGTGAACAAGGAAGTTATAGGCTAAAAATACAGCAATAACTATAGAAAAAATATTGCTACAAATCTAATCAAAGTGATTTGTGCAGCCAATATGATTTATTACTTTCAGACATGAAAATGCTTAACAGATGCTTCTGAAAACAAATGCATGAAGTGGGCTACAACAGAAAATACCAGAATTGGATGAGCTTCTGGTGCTTTTCCCAAAGCAAAACAGGCCACTTTAACTTGGATAGAAAGAAGTAGAAACCTATGTTTGCTTCAACAAGAATGAACAGTAATTCTAATTAATTTATTGCTCTGACAAACCTCTTTGAATTTCCTTTATTCCTTTAGTGTGACTGCCCAAGAGATCTGCACAGCAACAGAACAGGTAACTGATCTCAGTCTGCTCCAGTAGTCAACAGGAAGCTAGTTCAGAAGTGAAACAGTTACAGCTGTGAAGGTCTAAATATATAAGCACAATAAGTTTTTTAATGAGAACAATTGATAGATATGGAAAAAACAAGTGAGATTTCCAGTGTCTTTTCAGGAAATCCCATTGCATTGAGAAAATCTTAGATGCTGAGAAGTAGTGTTTTTTGCAAGTCACATATATTAGTCTAATAAGTAGTACGGGGAGTTGGCTATTTTTTTCACCAAGATATGTGTTGGTCTAACTGTGGCACTTCTGATAAACTCTTTTCCTCTACAGTTATGTTTGGGTAAATGTTGGTAATTTAAAATTAAACTTGTCAAATATTGGATAAGTAGGAAAATCTGTTGTTAGTTATGGTTAGAAGGAGGGATGTGTTAGTTTTATGTCAGGTATGAAAGACTAGATTGAGAATTCTCCAGATATTGGATAACTAAACAGCAATCCCCAAGTGCTGTAAATAATAGAAAAGTGATACTGAGTACAGACAGACTCATTGCAAACACTGGAGACAGACTTTATCACTCTGACTTACCAAACCCAGTGCTGCAAGTCATCAGTGCTGCAAGTCACTGCAAGTAATAGTCAAGTTCTAAAGTAGCACTACCCAAATAAAATTTCCCTTGGTCTACAAATTATTTTCCCATATTGAAATCAGCATGTTAACAGTAAACAATATTTCTTGTTACTTTCTGGTTAAGCCAACAGAAAAAAATAATTTACGGTAATTAGAAGAGTAATTTTCTGTGTGATAATGTGAAAAAAAAAAAAACAAAACAGAAAAAATAACAATAAAAAAATAAAAAGTATAGTAATAAATGGTTTTATTCCAACAAGCTTGGCTTAGAAAGGAAACCTAAGTCTCATAATTATTCAGTGTTTAAAAATCAATATATCAGCAGCTTCCTTCTTAATCCAGACAAAATGGGAATTCTGTAGACCTATTCACATGACCAGTCTCAAAATATTTGCTTATACCATTTATCCAGCTAAGGTTTTGACCCTGGGCAGGGGGGGCTAACTAGCAGAATATCATTAACAGGAGATAGTAAAACAGTTACCTAGAAGAAGCTGAAAGACATCTATAACAGGAAGGACTTGACTTGTTTACCAAAAATAAACATTACCAAGATTAAAGGAGGAAGGAGCACAAATCAGTCATAGAGACTGAAGGAGTGACATATTATCATGGAGACTGAAAATATGACAGCTAAATCTTTTCTTTACAGTACAGCATTACCCACTTTTGGTATGAAAAGCTTAGAAGTATTAGTGATTCATTTAAAAGAAATACACATATGGCAAGTCTCCACATGTATATCTATAAAATAATACAAGCAATATAATTAAACTGCTTTTTTCAACCATAATTACAGTGATGATTTCACTGATACAGGGTGCTCATTCTCTGTCATCTACTAAATTTCTTTAGTATCACCTTGTCTCGGCCATTCATCCTGTGTTTCTTCCAGGAGGTAGTTTAATTTCAGTCATTCCATATTTAACAACCTACAGCTGTCAGTTTAGTTATAATGTCACTAGTTATTTCTGCTTTGAAGCATTTTTTCCAGATTACTCCTTTTTTTGGCACATAATTTGGAGGACAAAGCAATAACAGAGATTTAATTGCACCTCATATTGTTTGTGACACTCTTCCCGGACTGTATTTTTTATTAGAGCAAAATGATAGTTCCTTTAATTTTAATATCACTATACATAAAGGCCTGGTGCATATTCCATTTAAATGTTTACATAGACTCCTTCTGACATAAGTGTTCCTACAGCTAACTGAAGGTGAAAACTGGGTAATTTCTGCATAAATAATTGCAGGTGCAAAAAGAAATCCAGTTTAAGCACAGGTGTTAAATAAAACTGTAAATTACTGATGTTAAAAAACCAAGAAGGATTAATTGTGTTTAGGAGCATGACCAAAATTGAAATCAAATATTTCCTTTGAACTCTTGATTTCACCTTAAGGTAATTGCAGCAAGGTTAGATCTGACTAATTCAAGCATATATTATTTTATATATAGTAATCTATATGTTGTCCCTATTCCTTGATAAACATGTAAAAACAAGCACTCCCTCCCTTTCCTCTCCCTCCCCGCCTCTCTTCCCTCCCCCTCCCCCCATTTCCCCATTTATAAAGGTTAAATATAATTGTAGCTGTACAGAGAAACAGAAAAGATTAAAGGTGAAATTTTTAAAATACATGGAACTGAGCAGTAGAAATCTGCTGGAAAGTTTTTAATTTTGAAATTTTAATTTGGTATGAATATTCCCTCAAAACTTCAGAAGTCTCAGAAAAGGAACAGAGGCCTGATAGTGGGGTAATGTAATCAGGAAAAGCTTCTGTCTAAAGCTACAAATACAGAAAGATCAGCCTATGCTCTTATATTACAAAGTATTCTCTAAAACCCTACCTAGAGTATATATTAAAAATAAAATATTAATTCAAAGTGCCTTTATTACACATACTATGATACACAGGTCTTTGCCTTGGACTCCCCTTTCTTGTCTTTCTAGGTCTTCAGTAATATATATAACATGGGGATTCCTGGTGATTATCAAAAAGCTGCCATTTACTGTACATTTTCTACTTTTTCAAAGCTTAGCTACAAGCCTGTGAATGGCAGGAAACAGTATTAATAACACCATGAAAAGAATGCATACAGGATCTGAGCAGCTGTGCCTTCCATAGAACTGAAAATCTTGCTGTTGAAGTATTTGAAATGCATTTTGACATAGGGAAAAAATGTACATATGTGATTTTATTAAGGGGCATCGTTGTATCTGTAGGTACATATGAGTATATACATACACTGCCTTGTATTAAAAGCAATAGAACTGTTCTTTTGATAAGCTGTTACCAACTAGTCATCAAGGCAAAAGCCTTATCCAAGCAACAGACACACCCCCAAACTCAAACCCCAGAAAAAAAAAAGCCATTACTGAACTCATCACAAAGGAAACTGGGATGCACATACAGTTCATACGACAGATGAAACCGTAGGAAGAAAGCTTTAATGGCTGGAACCACAGAGACAAAATCCAGAAATTGTGAATGAGCACTGGCAATTATGCACTTGAGATTTCCTCCAATTTCTCTCAAAATAAAAGGTAACCAAAGCATTACTCTTACAGCAGCAAGGTGCTTATTAAGATTACAGGATGACCATATACACTTTATCTCTCAATGCTGATTTCACCAGGGGAGCACAGTCTTCTGCTGTATTTCTATCTTCTGAAATCACTGTATCTAGTTCTTCTCTCCTGCCTCTGCCCCACAGGATATCCCCATCAAATCTACATCAAGGTCTCCTGTTTCAGTTGTTTTGTGGTCTAGTTCAGCATGGTGGCTTGCTTCCATTTCTTTTCACAGAATTTTATATCCTTCTTTTTGCCAACATATTTAATTCTTTCCATCTATTACATGCTGACTGCTTGACTTCTGCTTCTATTCAATTTTTGGTATCTTTGGTCTTTTTATTACCATTCATCCAATGTTTTATTATCTTATTTTACCTTCCCTACGTATAGCTTTATTTCAACTGCTTTAGTCATCACATCTCTCTCCTGCCAATAAACCTCAGTTTTATTTATTTCTGACTGAATTTTAACCATTTTGATAAGTTGTATTTCCCTCCTTCAAAATATGAAGACACAGGGACAAACAGATCAATAAGGATGGATAAAAATAAATAGGGGTTAGAATTGCTCCCCATTTCCTTCAGTAATCCCAATCAAAACCTGTTAAGACATTTAAAACTTTTTCTACTTCATCTTCCCGTGCAAATTTGGTGTGACCCAAAATCTCTGGCAAGTGTATGAGACCCAAGGATGACAGCAGTCCCAGGGGAATGGATGAATATGATCAATGTTGATCAGAGGAGGCTCAGGTGAGACAGCAAACACTTTAGCCCTTAAAGTCTGCAACGCGCCTCAACAAAAATTATCTGCTGTTTTTTCCTCAAATATTTCCTTTGCCTCATGCATTTTTGTTGGCAATGGAACCCCATAGCAGTTTACAGATTTATATTCTGCTCTACCTTTGAGCTCCTTTGCTACTTGCTTGAGACCAAAACCCCTGATACTAGCCATCAAGTTGCATTCACCCACATGCCTCCTGAGATGAAAATAAAATTTCCTCCACCCATATTTGTTTGCTGTATAAGGACTCCATGACCACTCAGGCGCTCACCATCTGTGCCCCATACTTAGCATCTATGGGTCAGTCATCATTGTTACTGCATCCACAGCTATATACGACCTAAAGTCCTCATTTGCTATTCCTATCAGAGTCAGAACAGCTTTCAATCAATGGCAGTGAAAGCTAGGATGTTTTTCAAAGTATTTCAAAAGGTAAGTGATCTTACAAATCTTCTCTGCTCAGGGGTGTGGAATAGGGGATACAAGTTTATTCCATGGCTGTTGGACAAACTTTGGTTTTCCTTAAAAGAATGTTTGGTTAAAGGGTGATGCTGTAAACAGCCAAATACCTATCCATTTCTGAGAAACCAACCAAACAGACCATTACTGCAGTTACTGTAAGAAAGAATACTTACATAATTTGTCTGCTAGCTTCAAGGACAGCTCAGAGTTTGGTGAAGCTGCACATTGCCATCCTGCAAATATGAAGAAAATACCATCTTCAAGATATTTTTTTTTCCTTGAGATCACTGTAAAAGGTGATGTAAAGAATATATACTACACCACTATAAACCACATCTTTATTAAATATCCCTTGTCCCAGGTGATTGCATGTATGTGTGCATACACTCACATTATTCTATAATTCTCCAAGCCCTGGTCAGCTGACCCTATCAAAATGCCAATACAATCACTGAAATTTAATTAAAGGCTATGATTTTGCTCTCAACGTTCTTCCCAAATTTGCCAAATAATGCAAGCCACTGTAGTTATTAAAGGAATTTTTCAGAACTCCAATTATGTGATTCAGTAGTATAACTTCATTTACTCAAGAAGTTTCCTTTAATTTTACTAACTGCATTATAAAACAAAACTAAAAATACTAATTTTAAATGCTTTAGAATTGGATTCATTAGTGTATGACTTTAAATGAATGATCTCTCCCTTATCCAAAAGGAAAGCATTGGAGTAAAATATAGGGGGAAAAATTATTTTTGTTGACAGCTCCCCATAAATCACTTAAAGCATAATTCAACTGCCTTACCACAGAAAGAGCTTTAAGATAGCTTCATAATTATTTTTTCCCTAATCATTTCAAGAAGGATTACACAATTAGAATAGAAGAAAGTAAATATCAAGTTAATGATTAAAAAGTGAACGAGACTTCTACCACTAACTAGTCGTAGTTATCTTTCAGAATTCTTATACAGTTCCTATTTTCAAATTCATTTGGAAGAATACATCAGAGGTTTAAAAACTGAATGAAAATAAATACCTTTTAGTTCTTCAGTTAGCTTAGACTACCTTCTTTACTTTTGTTTTCAGCTACTCCTTCAGTGGAGCGAGACAGTTCTTTTCATGGAGGTTTGCAGGAGGTTTTTTTTTTATTTGTGAAGCTTTGAAGGAAAGAGGTGTGTATTGAGGATGAAGGAGAAGAGAAGGAATCTATTAACTGGGAAAGCTTGTTAGGGCACATCCCAGAGTAGAATTTAGCCCAATACATTTAGGAGCTCTTGAGATTTCAATGGAAAGCTATTTGCACAGCATGGTGCAACACAAGATTTTATCTAAGAAAAACTACAAGCCCAGAAAGACTTTCTGGCTACTGCAATAAGTGATTATGGTAAAAAAAAAATGAGAAAAAAAAAACAAACTATAGATATTTGTGGTACAATTTGCAAATAGGCTGTTTGCCGGACTCTTGCATTCAGTTGTTTAAAGACATAGGAATGATCCAGATCTAAAAAGTGTATACGAAAAAAAAAAAGTGTTTAAGATCATTGTTTGCTTTCAGACCTTCTTGAGTTCTGTTTTGTAATAATTAGTTAAATATGTACCATGAAATAGGTCCTAATCTTCAGATCTGTGCTTTGAGAGGAATTGCTTGAAAGAGTTTACTTTGTGGATCAACTCAACAACTCTTTATTAAGCAGAGGAACTGCAGTCTTCCAAGCTTGTTTACCTTTGTATGATACACTTGCAATAAAGAAAATATACAGGAAAAAAAAAAAGAAGAAAAATAAGCTACTTTCAGCAGCCTTTCAAAATAATTTAGCTTCTAGAAGGAGGACAAGGAAATGATACGCAACTAAGTCTCGGTAACACGTCAATTCTTTCCACACAGAACAGAATTACCACATAAGTAATTTTTTCAAGAATAGTAGACCAGATTAGGTACATTGATGCAAATGGCATTGCAGGTTAGCTTATATCTGTATTATTCTACCAAACCTACTGAATATCTCTAAATCATTTCAAATAAACAACCCAGATCAAGGAAGAGCTGCTTATTTTGGCTGTGATGTTCACTTATCACAATTCCCTTATTACCTAGACAATTGCTTCACAAAAATAACAAAAATAAACCGAAAAATAATTTATTTTTCAGTGGTGATACTCTAGATATCTTTATATAAACTTCTATCCTTGAAGTACTTGATACTGTGATAGTAAACTTTCAAGTCTAACAAATGACAAAGGTAAATGGGGGGGAAAGAAGAACAGTGTAGTTCTTAAACACCTTAACTTTCCTTCTGCTAGAGAAGAAAATGTAAGCGTATCAATGCTGCTTCATCATTATTTTCATTCACTCCCTTTCAAAAGTGAGTGGAGTTTTATCAGACTTTACTCTGCAGCTTTAAAAATATAATTTGCTCTAATCTTTTTTTCAGGTTTTAATCACGTTGTTCAAACTATGCTTTGTCTGACCTAAAAAATTCATTGTTATTTTGCAGAGCATACATCTTCAGTATAGTTATTGAAACTTTTAGTGGCATATACACTAGTCATAAATTATTGTGCAAGAGTTACATTTGTTATTGAGATTGTACTGTGATTTTTACAGTTTCATAATTCAAAGACGATAATATTTTTACATAAAAGCTGAACAACCTTTTTTATAACATCCTAAGTGTACCTTGGATAGTACACTTAGGTTCACAGGGCTACCAATATCAGAAGGTAAGATGTAAAAACACAGTTTTATTTTCATTCTCTCTTACTAAGGTGACTTGCTAAAAAGCAATAGTTTCTAAAAAAAAAAAAAAAAAGGAGAAATAAAAACCCTGAACTCACTCACTTCTCTCTCCCTCATTTATGCATTTCTGTTTCTTCTATTCTGCTTTCAAGCATATAAATCTTCCAGGACACATGCGTCTCTTCCCATTCCCCAGTAAGAGAGGAATGCTGACACAGGAGCACAATCAGATACATTATTGTGGTTGCTCATGCTCCAGCATGCACAAACAATTTGTCCTCAACAAGTTTGACAAAAATCATGCATCAGAATTCATCTCCCTGAAAAAACCTTTTAGTTTGAGGCATATCCAACTAGTTGTAATATGATTATTCCACTCTGCATTTATCTTTAGGTCTCCAGCTGGAAGACCAGACCTGCAGTTGCCACAGTCAACATCAGGCTGCAGATAACCAATTGAGCATCCTCTGTGCTTGCTGACAGATGAGCATTAACCCTTCTGTTTTTGAGGACCAGCAAAGTGTGTTTTTACATTTGAGTGCATTAGACAATACCTCTTATTTAGACTGAAGTAAATACTCTGAGACCAGAATTACCCTAAGACTATATGTAAAGGTAAAAAGCATTTTAATTTGAAATTAAATCTAAATTTTATCCACGTCATTAGGCATTAATGAAAGGAGGTTGCAGAGAGGTGGGGGTTGGCCTCTTCTCCCAGGGGAATAATGACCGGACCAGAGGAAATGGTCTTAAGTTGCAGCAGGGGAGGTTTAGATTAGATACGAGGAAGAATTACTTTACTGAGAGAGTGGTCAGGCACTGGAAGAGCCTGCCCAAGGAAGTGGTGGAGTCGCCATCCCTGGAGGTATTTGAGAAACGTGTAGATGTGGCTCTTCAGGGCATGCTCTAGTGCCCGAGGTTATTGGGGTGTGGTGGGATGTTGTATGTGGTGCTGTTGGTATGGGGTTTGGTTGGTGGGTGTTGTGTGGTGTGGTGTTTGTTGTGGGTGTGGTGGTTTTGGTTTTGTTTGTTTGTTTGTGGTTTTTCTGTTTGTTTTGTTTTGTTTCTTTCTGTGTGGTTGGACTTGATGATCTCAGAGGTCCCTTCCAACCACCGAGATTCTGTGATTCTGATATAGTACTGTTGTTTCCCAACTTTTGCAACCGGACAAAAAATTTCTATTATGTTCTCAGGGGACAAGTTGCTCTTATCTGAGAGATCATCTTTGTGGCAGTTTAACAGAGACAGGATGTAACATTAAAGAAATACCTTCCAATTTTGTGAAATTTGTCAATAACTTGGATTCCAACCTCTATTTAGCAAAGCAAAATCAAAAATACAGCACTTATTATGAGAACTGGGTTACTTTTATGGTGGTTTTATTTCTTGTTAAATCATGAAAGATTGTTTTGAATACTGTTAAGGAGCCTTTAGAAATAAGGGAATATATATATGACACAACATATTGTTGTGCAGAGAGGGCTGTGCCACTTTATCACTCAGTAACAATATGTCTGCTTTAGCTTGACAGCTTGCGAGAAGCAACTGTCCAGCTATTTTTGCATAGCCCAAGTTTCCATGTACTGCTCACCAGACTATTTACTAACACTAAGTGGGTGACTCTGAAAACAAACCACAGTATACAACTAGATGGAATACTTCATTGCACCAAAGGAATTGAGGTCACCCCAGGGAGCCACCCTAAAACAGAATAGGAGAAGAGTCAGCTTCCGCATAACAGTGTGTCATAAGGATAACAACAGTTTAATATCAAACTATCTCTAAATGTTTCTTTTGCATTTCCTCAGAGGTAAGACTTAATTGGCAAGCCAACTAGCAGAACTCATATCTCATAGGCAGCTTCTGCTAAGCAGAAACACCATTATTCCATCAATAAATATATCAATAACCACTTTCAGATAATAGGATGAAGACCAAAAAGCTGGCTGCAAACTTATCTATTAAGGCTACCTCACCTTTTGTGTTCTGCAATAACTTGTTCAAAATCTATTTGTTGGTGTTTACACTTTACACTCAACAATTTTTTAAGTCAAATAAGTAGATTTAAGTACAAAGTGTACTTTTTTAATCATCATAACTAGATTCAATGAAGCGTTACATCCCTGAGTTCCCCAGCAATTAACAATGATGTTGCTTATGCACCAAAAGACACCAAATCTGTCAGGTTTGTTGCTGGTTTTTTGTTGGGGTTTTTTGGGGTTGGGTTGTTTTGTTGTTGTTGTTGGTGGTGGTGGTGGTGGTGGTTTTTTCCTCCAGAAAGACCACTGACATCAAGTCATCTAACTTTATTACAAGTCTATACAAGGTTAGTCTGTGGCACAAATGTAGAGGAAAACAAAAAACATGTTTCAGAACAGATTATGATCAGCTGAAATAAGAAAGATGTCCACAGAACAACGTATATTAGAGGCTGAAAAAAGAGGAAACTGTAGGACCAAACACTAGAATTCTCTTTAGTACTGAATCGCTCATTTTCCTTTAACTTACTGCTTGATTAAAATTGCTAGGCAATATATTTTATCGTAGAACATTCCCTCATGCAAACAGCCTGAGAAAAATGTGGTGCCAGTTACATGCATTGACCTCCTTCCTACAAACTTCTCCTCCCCCAGAAAATTCAATTCTTTGCAAAAGCCAATGCAGTCAGAAATTGACATCTGTGCTTCTCACCCATAGTCCTAGCATGATTAGAAAAAATTAATTGAAAATTGTTTATTACAGCTGAACAATGAATAGTAAAAGCTGTTCTCCATCTAGTTCATTTTATATTAAAGATGAACATAGAAGAACTGAGACTAAGTCACTCAACTGTTCTTATTTTGTGTACATTACAAAAAAAATACAGTGGAACTATATTCCCCTCCCTACAATTGGAAGCAGGGGTGAAAGACGAAATGTCTTGTAAAATGTCTAAGTGATCAATTTCAACTTCTTGTAGAACAAGAGTATCTGTGCTCTTGTATAGGTTCTAGAAGTATATATGCGAAGAATTGCAAGCCATCTATACTTTTGTTTTGTTTCCATTTGTTTCCAACTCCAAAGCTTTATTTGTGCTTCAATTCTGGAATTTAACCTCAGAGGTCCTTAGAAGAAAAAATTTGCATCTCCCTTTTAGGTCTTATATTTCTGTCCCAACTGGGATACCCAACAGATGTAGAATTTTACTTTTTAATGCATTCCCTAATGATTCATTTTTAAAGTGACTGAAACACTATCTCTAATTATAGCTGCAATATGCTCCTCAGTGAATTTCACATCCTGTTTAAGCATCACATTATGTTCTTCCAATAATTATAGCCTTTCTTTCATCCTTTTCGCTTTTATTTCAAGCCAGTCAAAACGTAAATTCAGTCTTTAACTTCATTACATAAAGCTTCTCCTCCATACTGGATTTTCTTTGGTTGCTCAAAACTACCTTACAAACATTTCAACACATTGATTCCTTCCCTGGCAGACATATGATGTACTTCAGTCTCAACTTCCAAAACCAGTTTAAACTTGATTCTGCAGGCTGTCCTCATAAAGAATCTAATTTTATGCATCTCTGTGAAAAGGTGAATTTTAAAAACAAACAGGTATAAAAAAATTCCATTGTACTCATGTGCGGTAAATACCCGTTTCTCTCATAGGGGATTGAGTAAAGACACAGATCACTATTGACAACTAAAGGTGTTCCAATAAATAAACCATTATTATTAACAGCAGATAACTTTTCACACAGTACATTCCATTGCTTGGTCCCTCAAACACACATACTTTATGTTACCCTGTTGGAGTAACAGCTGGGAGGCCAATCCCAGCTAGTTATTCAGAAGTGGCACATCATATGGATGCATGACTGACTTTTAGGTCAGAAAGTCTCTCAAGAGTTTTGTTTTCTTTCTTCAACAGATGTGTAAATAATCCTGTCAACTTTGTCTGTGTATAGCAGCCACTGTCTTCTTGGATGTGGTCTGAAATACACAGCATGTCATTAATGCTAATATGTGTCAGTGGCCTTGCACATTTTCAGCTAACTTTGTGTCCTAACTTTATCAGTTCTTGTGGATCCAACATGACCACTAGTCTCCAGAGCTGATGGATTCTTGGGAGCCTCTCACACATCATCTCTCAGCACATAACTTTCTTCTCTTCGGCCTTCTGTTTCCTGGTAGTTGTTTCTCTTTTCAAATACATAGGTACCAATAAACGATATTGGCACAAACTGGCACAGAGGGGACTTTCACTACATTTCTTCTCAAGAGGATCTCAAAGTTATTAGGCTTGTTATATCCTGTTTTGATATATTACTTCACTGTGATAGAGGTGCATCTAAAGACTCATTTAAAATTTAAAACTTGCACTGAAAGAGTGCAAATATTTAATTGGGCATATTTAGTTTGCAGATGGTGCATTGATTGTCTCCAAACCATTATATTCCTCCCACCATATTTCAAAGAACCAGAATTTTACATTTAACTTTTCCCAATTTCTCGTTTCCCCTTTTATTCTTTAAGTAGGAGAGTTAAGTGGATACAGAAAGCCCTAATTATTACACTGCTGGAATTTCTTTCACTTCTTAATCACAAGGAAAACAGTGAAGAGGAGCATCCTCTTTTGAGAGAAGCATCCTGGCGGTTAGACTAGCTGATCTTTAAAGGTCCCTTCCAACCCAAACTTTTCTATGATTTTATGATCTTCTTTGCACACTTTAACATTCACTAAATCATAAAAATAAACTGCAGGACAATAAAACAACTTTCCGTCTTCTTCAGGGAAAGGCAGCAATGCATCTTGGCTGTAGTATGGCCAGATTTCTTTCAAGTTTTCCTATAACAATCAACGAGTTTTCATGAGCTGCGCTTATTTGTCATTAGGATGTTACAGCTATCTTTGTCCTTATGATACCATGTCAGATACATGTTTCTGGAAGGGTGTCATGCTGATTTAGTGCAACCATAATGTGTCCTCTTGCTAGGCGTCCTTTAATAAGAGCTAGTTAAAAGCTGTGCAATAAATGTGAAATTTTTTTCTTGAGTTGTAAAGTCACAATTAAAAAAATAAGATTGGAATCAATTAAGAGAGTTAATAGTTTAAATGAAGTTACCCAGTTCATCATAAAAAATAAAAAAACAACCTTTACAGTGCTTATGAAGATGGCATAGAAATGTTTCATTCTGGCTGTCAATGCCAGCATGAAAATACTTTAATTGACAAGAGAAGCATGCAGCAACTAGGTCTCATGACAGCTGCCATACCCTGTTAGCGACAGTAAGGGAGGTGGAAGGGAAAAGATTTTCAAAAAGTGGAACTAGCATGGTAAAATAAAACTTCAGTAGCAGAACTTAGGGCATTTTGAACATACAGGAAAGTGAATCACAGATATTCAAATTACAGTCATTAAACAAGCCCTACAGAGAACCCATCTTGGCACAGCCATACTTATTTTGCCATCTCTGTGCTGTGATGCTCTACACCAAGGGGATGTACTTAGAATTAGCTCAGGAATGTCTTAGGAATCTCTTCGTATGGATCTGATATTTTACGTTCATTTTAAAGTCAGGATAAAGGGTGGCTTTCTGAATGACATGGATTCAGGCCTCATATTTTGATCCTACACTAAGAGTACATTTTGGCTCAGAATTTGGATTAGGAAAAATACCTATTTTTCAATATGAAGTTCTAAAGAGAAATTTCATAAATGGCTAGAAAGATTCTATTTTTGTATTATTAGTGGAATTAGAAGAAAAAAATATATGTTTCCAGTTACAGCCAAGATTTAAAATGTTAGCGCTCCAGAGCTGTGCAATAGCCAGTTCACATTTTGTGCGTTTTCTCTAAGAATCCATGTAATTGGTCACACTTTTGGTTTAGTATTATAAAAGGAGACTGGATGGCTTGGGTAATGGCAATAAATAGGAACTGCAGGTCACAATATCAGATGGTAATAAAAAGGTAAATCAATGGAAATTGAGGTACATTAGCTTCTGTGAGAAATGCTTTTCACTTAAATACACTTTAGAAGATTGTGGCTGGTTATGTTTTGGACTGGTAAAATGGACAAAGTTTTAACAGCCAGAAGACTCGCCACACTTTTAAACCTTTGCAAACCATAATACTAGAAGGGCAAATTGAAAACCTACAACAAATACAGGGATATCATTTCTCAATAAGTCTTTTTGCTCTTGAGTGATGAACAAGTCTATACTGCCACTTCCTGCAGAGCCTGTGACTAGCACAGTGCAAATGGCTAAAACGTTGCTGCATATATATCTTATACATATATATTTTTATAATAAAAATATAATTAAAAACAAAAAACCCTACATTTCTTTATAGTTATCCCAAGTGTGTACATAATGAGAGATGCAGTACTGAGAATTAAAAATGGGGCTTTTAAGAAAAAACACTCTTGCCCCTTCATACAACCAATTGGGTTTCTTAATTGCAGTGTTGGTGGTTTTGTTGTTATTTTTTCCTCTTTCTTAACAGAATGGATTATTCATATTCAAAATAGCGCACAAAAATAATGTGTTGTTCACTGGAACAGAGGTTTGCATCAGATAAATACCTTGCGTAAGCTTGAAAATAGAAATGTAGAAGTCAAATAGAGATGATCTTTGAATGGCTATATGTTGTTAATTTTTTTTACATGACATGTAAAGAACAGTGACATAGAGGAAATAGAACTTCCAATAATTAAGTCAGTAGAGAAAGAAGTGACATAACAGAAATTAAGATATGCGATTGCAATTTCTTGCAGCTAGTGTAAGTTTAAAAACCATATAAACAATACTTTTTTTAGTACAGTAATAAAAGCATTAGAATTATAGTAATAATCCTGTGCAATTCATTCTATTTGAATTAGATACTCCTAAACTACCCATTCAATGCTTTGATTCTAACCTCAGCCCACCACTTCTTGAAGAACTAAAACACCTGATGCAAACAAGCTAGGCAGAATTGCCTGGAAAAAGTATGTATTTTAGAGCAGGCCGTACTACACAAAAGGAAATGCAACTTTTATCTAGTCACATGTATAATTCTTAACAATTCTTAGGCAATAAATTCTTAACAATAAATAGGATCCTACTGTGAAAAGTATTTTCTTTTCTATTTAATTTGGCTTTTTTTAAAATCATAACCCCAAAATTCAACAGTCTGGTATCTCCTTTCTTATGCTTCCTTCTTATGTGTGGGGGGGGTTATCTTGGCTGGACACCAGGTGCCCACCAAGCCATCCTGTCACTCCCCTCCTCAAATGGACAGGAGAGAGAAAATACAATAAAAGGCTCGTGGGTCAATATAAGGACAGGAATGTCATTAAGCAATTACCATCACAGGCAAAGCAGATTCAACTCAAGGAAATTAATTTAATTTATTATCAATCAAAAATCAAAGTAGGGTAATGAGAAATAAAACTAAATCTTAAAACGCCTTCCACCCACTCCTCCCTTCTTCTCAGGCTCAGCTTCAATCCCGATTTTCTCAACTTTCTCCCCTCAGAGTGGGGGATCAGGGAATAGGGGTTGGGGTCAGTTCATCATACGTTGTGTTTTCCACTCCTTTCTGCTCAGGGGGAGGACTCCTCACACTGTTCCCCTGCTCCAGAGTGGGGGTCCCTCCCATAAGACACAGTGGTCCATGAACTTCTCTAATATGAGTCCTTCCCACAGGCTGCAGTTCTTCACAAACTGCTCCAGCATGTGTCCCTTCGACGGGATATAGTCCTCAGGAACAGACTACTGCTCCAGTGTGGGTCCCCCACAGGGTCACAAGTTCTGCCAGCAAACCTGCTTTATCATGGGATCCTCTGTCTCCATGGGGGGCCAGGTCCTGCCAAGAGCCTGGTCCAGCATGAGGTCTCCACAGGGTCACAGCCTCCTTCAAGCATATCCACCTGCTCTGCATGGCGTCCTCCATAGGCTGCCGGTGGATATCTGCTCCACTGTTAACCTCCATGAGATTGGAGGAGGACAGCCTGCCTCATCATGGTCTTCACTCCAGGATAAGGGGAATTTCTGCTCTGGTGCCTGGAACACCTCCTCCCCCCTCCTTCTTCACTGACCTTGG
This sequence comes from Calidris pugnax, assembly GCF_001431845.1. Taxonomy (NCBI): domain Eukaryota; kingdom Metazoa; phylum Chordata; class Aves; order Charadriiformes; family Scolopacidae; genus Calidris; species Calidris pugnax. Next base: position 3,639,514 of record NW_015090885.1, read on the forward strand.
TGTCTGAAGAGTTTTTGTTCTCACTTCTCTCCTTTGGTTTCTGTCGAGCAGTAACATTTTCCCCTTCTTAAATGTATCACAGAAGCACTACCACTGATAGGCTTGGCCTTGACCAGCAGTGGGTCCATTTTGGAGCTGGCTGGTATTGGCTCTATCAGACATCAGGGAAGCTTCTAGCAGCTTCTCACAGAAGCCATTCCTGTAGCCCCCACACTACCATACCTTGCCACACAAACACAATACGTTTCTTTATATTTAAATATTTCAGGACCAGTTATGCAAAGCACTAAGCACTCCTATTATACATGGATTTTTGGTGGAATGAAAGTATCTGTTAAACACCCAGCAACTTCTAATGTACCGTGGCCATAAAAAAGATTGGAGGAGGACAGCCTGCCTCATCATGGTCTTCACTCCAGGATAAGGGGAATTTCTGCTCTGGTGCCTGGAACACCTCCTCCCCCCTCCTTCTTCACTGACCTTGGTGTCTGAAGAGTTTTTGTTCTCACTTCTCTCCTTTGGTTTCTGTCGAGCAGTAACATTTTCCCCTTCTTAAATGTATCACAGAAGCACTACCACTGATAGGCTTGGCCTTGACCAGCAGTGGGTCCATTTTGGAGCTGGCTGGTATTGGCTCTATCAGACATCAGGGAAGCTTCTAGCAGCTTCTCACAGAAGCCATTCCTGTAGCCCCCACACTACCATACCTTGCCACACAAACACAATACGTTTCTTTATATTTAAATATTTCAGGACCAGTTATGCAAAGCACTAAGCACTCCTATTATACATGGATTTTTGGTGGAATGAAAGTATCTGTTAAACACCCAGCAACTTCTAATGTACCGTGGCCATAAAAATTCCATCAGAAAAGAAAAATGTCTTGGATGCTACTTGATACTTCAAAAATATCAGTAATTAAAACTATGAAATAAGAAGAGTCAGAGGCCAGTAATACTGCTATGAGATACTGGGAAGAAGAATAAGTAAAAAGCAGAAAACAAGACAGAAAATGTAAATAAATTTTCATTACTGCTCATCTTTAGTATTTTTTCCAAAGACTGAAATTAGAATCTATAACTGTGTATCAAATCTCATTTCCCTTGCAGGGATCTTGTTGCCATTATGAGTGGGGTTTTTTTTGCATGTATGTGCCCACACAAGCATATGTGTCCATGCATGAGCTACCAGAGGATGCATAAGAGGGCACAATAGATACTGTAGCAATAAAAATTATGTAACTCATGAAATAAAAATCCAATTTTTTTTCAGGCTCTTAAGCTATTTCAGTTTTCTTTCGCAAATGTCTACATATTAAAATGTGACATGCATAATGGAAGGGCAGAAGCAGTTTCAAATTGATTATGACATACCAAATATCTGATACAAAGACATGATTTTTCCTTCTAAATACCCACAGCAAAAATACCCATGATTGAAAAGTTGAAAATGCATTATTTCATGTACAGACCCTAGTAATCATTGGAGATATCCAGTCCATAGAAGATTTTTGAAGAAAGTTAACTTTTTCAATGGGTAATTGATTTGAAAATAATCACAAAAAAATCTTATTTTATGGGACCAAACTGAAGAAAAAGGGTGGAAGACAAAAAAATCCTTGTGTCAAAATGATGCAACAGCAGGATCTCGGACAGAAAATTGAAGTACTTAAGTCTCTTCAAACCAGCCAATTTGACAGAATTGCAGAAGACAAATAGATGATATGGAGCAGTGATTGTGCCATTAAACAAAGACGGGAAAATACTGAGAACGAGTCAAAAGGAGCTCAGATTGAGGTGGAAATGTTGAAAGAGGAAAACGAGACACTTAAGAACAGAAGATAAACAGGGCAGAAGATGGAATAACCTATCAAAATAATTATTTAATAATGGCAATTATACTTTCAGTGAGATGAGACCATGCCACTAAATTAGGATCAGAACAGCAGCTAATAAATTCCAAACTGTGTGCTGCCCAAGTAACTGAGATATTTGATACATTTCTCTGTGTTGGCAATTAGAGTTATTGTAGCTTACAGCATATTAAAAAAGCTTGAGATCCCAAGCTTATACATGACCAGGTCACAGACCTTAAATTACAGTACATATAACACATACATCCTAGATGCCATAAGGCTGGACCTTCAGCTCATCTGAGGGAAATATAGTGCTGTGTGGGTTACAGTACACTGTAACTATACTGACAGTATACTTGTTCACAGACAGTTTACTACTGTCCAAGGGAGGATGAAGTTCAAACCTAAGAGGAGCAATGGCTATGCACCTCTCAGCTACAAACACGTCAAACAAACTGCTAAACGGAAGCATACTGCCTCTTCTAGCCTACCTGTAAATCTGACCTTGTTGCCAACTATTACTTTGAGACAGCCTTCTTAAAACATATAAGGTACCAGACTAGACTGTTTTGTACATTTCCTTTTAGGGATTTTGTCCCAGAGTAGTGACTTATGCCATTACACTTAGAGCTACAGAGTGTGTTTCAGTTCTAGTTCATTCTCATTCTTGCTTATTCAAATATGTTTAGGCTGCGTTTGATCACAATCTTAGATTTAATGAAAAAAAAAAAAAAAAAAAAAAAAAAAAAAAAAAAAAAAAAAAAGGAGGGGCAAAAATACTTTTAATACATCTACTGGAACTGAATGAAAATTGCACAATCCCAGTAAAATTCAGTGTGGCAGCTTTCAGATCTGAAAACCAAATACAACGGTTAATTTAATAAGGGAATTTTATTGTAACAGATCTAGTCAGACATTTTCTGACAGTTTTTCATCTGGAAAAAATAATGTTTGGGAAAAATAATAATAAAACCAATCCTTCTTATATGAACTTGTTGGTTTAGGAGAGAAACCCTCAAGAAAGGATCTACAGCACAGAGGGGAACTTTCTCAAAAACCAGAAATGTATATACTCATTGTAGAATCAACAGTCTAATGGCTTTCATAATTGCTTTCATAACTAGAAACACCATCCAACAGAAATCACACCCTACGCACCTTCCAACCACCCAGGCAAATTCTCTGAATATTTTTAGTAGTTATCTCTCACTCTCCTGCAGCAGATGATTATTATTATTTAGTCAATCTTAGTCTTGTTCCCTGTTCCTGCATGACCCTGTACTTCTTAAAGTGAAAAATAATTGAATTGCCATTTTTGCTGATCAGAAATCAGAAAATACCTACATTTTTACCACAGTTCTCATAATTTCATGTCTCATTTTAAGTTGGTTATAACTTCCTATCTGTTGAAAGTTTTTGTGATAAGCAGTAATTACAGGGATGTTGAACAGCAAGATCTACACATAGTTGCATCTGAATCACAAGAATATCCACCTAGCTCTGTCTTTGATTGCAAGTACAATTGCAGGTCAGTTTCTGCTCAATGACCAAGTTACATGAATGAAGGGATATTATTTTTAGCTATTTGTATTGGTAGATGAGTTACAGAAACAGGACACAGGATTATACTGCAGCTAACCATTCATGGCAACACAAATGTGTTATCATAATGTTAATATTTCTTTGAATATATTCACTTTGTATCTGCATGTAGAAAAAAATTCATGCAAATAAAGGCAAACCCACATGCTTTTATACATTTTATTAGAAACACTGCACAGCACTAACTGACAATTATTAGAATCTGGTATTTAAAAGCTCTCAGTAAACACAGAAAATTATAAGTTCAATAATGTGTTTGCTGATGTCCTATTTATACTTTGTTGCCTCATGTCTCTACTTTTAGACCTTAAACATCAAAAACTATTCACTTAATCTGACATTTAAAAATACTCACTTACATGAGGTCAGCTTTCTAAATAGTATCTTTCTTTCTCTTATGTCACATATTTTGAAAGACAACAACAAAAAAATCCTAAAGTTAACAGCAATCTCTTAAAAGTCCAAGAACAAGGCTTTGACAATATTCTAGAGAAATTATCTGCATCTTTAGTGCCTTTTAAAGTATTCTAACTCAGCTTTATAAACCCCAAATTAACAATACTGTTAGTCACAGAAATTATTATCTTGGAACATCTCCTGTATTTTTTCCCTAAAATTTGTTCAAATGCCATTTTAGTAACTTATTTCATAAAAGTGACAATATTAAACTAGTCGCTTTAAGCCAGAAGGGAAAAAGATTTGAACAGTCTTGGACCTTCATTCTCCCCACAGATTTCTCCTTTAATTATTTTGAATTGTCTGTGTACCAAAAATAAGAAATGACACTTAGTGTCATTCATTGGCCACTTCCTTCCTTTTAGGAAACAGGACAGTCTTATAGGCAGAAAATAGAAGTGCAACAAATACTGGCTCTTTTGTAACTCCTCTTGCATGACCAGTTACAGAGAAGTCAATGCCACAACAGCTACTTCTAATTAGAATAAATATTTGTGACACTGGAAATAGATTCTGAAGATGTTGACTCTGTTCCCAGCCCTAGGCAGCAAGTTTAAAATGGTTGGGCTGGGTGTATCACTTTGTTTAGAACTTTACACTTAATCTGTGTCTTTTAAAAGGAGAGAGTGTGTGTTTGTGAGCAAGGTGCTTTCAAATATTGTACAGTACCCATGAAATCCAGACACGTGCATGTGAACCTTGAATACTTGAGGTTTTAACTTTTAACAGGTTAAAATACCTTAGTATCTGCTTCAGTTCCCAATTCCATTTTCTACCTCTCTGCTTTCTAAAGAGATACTTAAGTATGTGGAATAACATTGAAGGGGAAGACCATGTACGGAGGTCTTACAGCCAACTGCTAACAGTGAACAGTATCCCCTGCCATAAAAGTCTTAGTTATCTGGTAGGTACTGGGGCTTGCCATGCAAACCACTGCAGATAGTACCTTTAGTTTTGGCAGACTGCAGCCTCAGACAGTACATTATTTCTACAACAAATGACTGATTAGGCTAGGTAATACTAACCAGCATCCATAAGAAATTTCAGTCTGCATTAATGTTAATATGAATTTTCTTGATTCTGTTTCTCCACCATTTCTCTGTATCCAAATCTGAATCCTCATCCCACTGTATAGTCAAAAAATTGAACTAAGGTTGACTGTAAACACTGCTGACCCCTTCACCTCTCTGTGAACAAAAAGGTATGAGTATTACAGTAAGTATACTAGCTCTTGGAATAGAGATATTCGAGTACTAATTTTACAGTTCTATTCTCATTTGGTTTTAATTTCAATCTAGAAATCTTTCACTCATTTTACTAAAACTTAAACCAGATGAGAACATTTCAGCTATGTTAGCAATCTTATCCCAGATTAGAAAAATTCTTTAACTACTATATTGTCTAGATGGATGAAACAGTAACCACCAACATTCTAGAGCAGTGTAAGCACAATGATGTTTCCTACAGCTCCTCTGCTTGACCAAAGCATTTAATACAAAAATTTTTATTGTGATAGATACATTTTTTTTTTTAATTAACACAAACCTATAAATAAGTGGAGTTCAATTTTGCTGATAAGGAAAGAATGTTAAGGTTACAGGTTAACGTAGAGATGAAGCTATGAAATTACAGGCTTGTGTACCTTACAACTCCTTCAAGTGATCAAATACTTAGGCTATGAGAATTAGACATCTAATAGATGTGTAAAGGACACACACATAGCTGTCCTGTCCTTGCAGTGCTGTATAGCTCTGCCTTCTTCAGTACATTGACCAAAAGTCAATTTCCTCAACTTGGATCCTCAGTTCAGACCTCAACAGGTCTTAAGTGTCAGAAAATTAGTAAACATTGTCCTTATTTTCCCCTCCACACTTTCACCTTTTCCCTCCCATTCCCCTTTAAAACAACTACTAACTCCCTATTATTCTATGGGGGAAAAAAAAAAAAAAAGGCTATAACAGATTCAGCTATTTTAAGAGATCTCTCACAGTCTTAAGAGTTGCCACCTTTTCATTTCCTCCTGGATTTGACCATGGTGTTTCCCATTTAATACACTGATTTCATGAGCTTCTTCCATGACAAAATTCGTTGACTAATGAACAAAGTTTTCCTGGAAATAGATCCAGTATCCCAACGTTTTTTTCAATCCATGAATAAACAACGAGCTTCACCAGTTTAACAGCTGTTTTTATGAAACATTCTTGTTTACCCGTAAGTCCATATTCAGAATCATAGAATGGTTCATGTTGGAAGGGGCCTTAAAGATCATCTAGTTCCAATCCCCCCCTGCCATGGGCAGGGACACCTCCCGCTAGACCAGGTTTATCAAAGCCCCATCCAGCCTGGTCTTGAACATTTCCAGGGGTGGGGCACCCACAGCATCTCTGGGCAACCTGTTCCAATGCCTCACCACTCTCACACTAAAGAATTTTTTTCTAATATCTAGTCTAAATTTTCCATCTTTCAGTTTAAAACCATTCCCCCTCATCCTATCACTACAATCCCTGATAAAGGGTCCCTCCCTATCTCACCTGTAGGCCCCCTTCAGGTACTGCAAGGCTGCTGTAAGGTCTCCCTGGAGCCTTCTCCACGCTGGCTGAACAACCCAAACTCTCTCAGCCTGTCCTCATAGCAGAGGTTCTCCAGCCCTCTCATAATCTTCACTGCCCTCCTCTGGACCCATTCCAACAGGTCCTTGTCCTTCCTGCACTGAGAATTCCAGGGCTGGACATAGTAGTCCAGGAGGGGTCTCACCAGAGCAGAGTTCTGGGGCAGAATCACTTCCCTCAACCCGCTGGACATGCTTCTTTTGATGCAGTTCAGGATGCATCCCAGAAACAGCAGTTCAGGCAATTAGATATATTCTTTGTTTCATTTGAACATAACAAACTGTTTAAAACTTTTGTTTTCATTTAGAGTGAGAAGCTTTTGCCAATAAATCCACCTCCTGACCAAGAATTTGAGATGTCTCAATTAATGGCAACGTCATTGTGGATACAATGGTCTTGCATACATTACATACCATATGCTGGAGACGTGGGAGGCTACATAATTTTGGTAGTACACCTACTAAAATGAGCGAGTTCAGAGCTTTCTGTAAATTAATACTACTTCTGATTGTGCAGATGAACTGTTGCTCTGGCAGTGAGACCAGAGTCCCAAGCTGCAGAAGGATCATGCTGAAACAAAAAAGTACATTCTGAGCTCACCAGAGGGAAAGGTACATGCACAGACCTCCATGTACCCCAGTGCTTACTGAATGGGAAAGGACAAAACTCAAGAGCAAGAGAAATTATATTTTCAGGTTTCAAAGTGCTGCAAGTAATGCAGAATAAAAAATACTCTTGAAAGTAAAGGAACCAGCAGTGTCCTTCCCACAAAGAACTTACTTTTATTTAGCATTTGCATTGGTGATTTATATTGATGTGACTATGGTTCAGAGTAATGGACTAATCTTGAATACTGATGAAAACTACCATCTAATAACAAGAGCTAGATGTATTATCATAATCTCCCTGTCTGCAAGAAACCTAATAGATAATTATGAATATTTGAGTGGGATAAGTATTTTAACAAGTAGTAATGACCTCATATTTCAGTGCTGGAGAAAAGCCACTGATTCTTTTAATTAGTGTTTTTCCTCACAACCTGTTCCTATTAGATTCAGGGAAAAATGGGGAAACTCTTATGAAGTTACTAACATCTAAGTTCTGATATATTGCAGTTGCAACTGTAACTTTGTCACTGGCAATGAAGGGAAACATTATTGACACCTTGTATTATATTTTGGATTTCTGTTTTCTCACACAGGTTGTTCAGTACTTTTACTGTCAGTATCACATGAAAAGTTACAATTTGATGAAAGACTATTTAGAAAGTATTTAATAGAAATATTTAAATATCATCCAGAAATTTCACAAAGAAATTAAACAATTAATCACCTTAAACATGTACCTTTCATTTAATGTGGACCTAGAAGGTGTGTTTTGGTTTTACTACTAGCTTGTTTGACTTTCCATTAGCCTTATATGCTCAAAAAAAAGCAAGCACTAAAGTTTTTTTTTTGCTTGTATAGTGCTATAAATATTAGTGAATGTTGGTGGCAAAGTGTTAGGTATTCCAGTGCAAACATTCGGACTTCAACATGTTTCTTTTTCATTTGTTTGCCAGTTAAGTGTGAGGCATCTTTGAGGAAGGGAACAGATATTTTTTGGCTCTATCAGGAGGACAGTTAAGCATCCACAAGCTTCCTCTGCTTCATCCCTCCCTCCAACTTTGTCAGAAAGATTTCTTTCACAGACCTTGTTTTCTTTTCGGGGCATTAATTCCACTCTAAGTGGAAAAGGAACAGAACTGGCTACAGATTAACTACAGGCAATAAATACCCCACTCTGTTCCAATTTATATAAAAAAGAAATCTTAAGTTTTGAGGATCAATTCCTATTTCTTATAATATGCATCTATAACCTAATGACATCTTCCCACTGTACCAATGTTTCTCACATTGGTTTAACCCTCCTGCCCTCAAACACACCCCATCCCCCTAAATATATTAATTGCTCTTCTGATCCTCTGAATATCAAGAAAAATCAAATCATTCTTGAAAGGATGAACAAATTATTGTTACAATATTATTTAAAAATCAGAACCATCACTAAAATTTTACTAAATTGACTAAAAGTCATGTGCCATCTTCAGATACTGTGAAGCCCTTGCTCAGACAAAGCTATTTTTGACTAAAGGAACAATTATCGACCTCAGCACTGACTCCCCACAGCTCTGATTCTACCATTGCTGGAATAACCAAGGCTCAACTTTCTTCTTATATTCCCCTTACCTGTGAATTCCAAAAGCTGTAAGCCCCAAGCTGCAAGGGGTGTGGAATGCCAAAAGCAGATAAGTGCTCCTACGCAGCATGTGTTCACAGCAAAGGTACTCTGTTATATAAACACACTATTTTTAGATAGGAGTTTGTTTCCTCAGGATAGTGTAAGTAAATTGGGAATACATTTAAAGTGATCAAAATAAGGCACTCTCTGACATATGTTTTGGAAAAGAATAATTGTATTTAAAACCAGAAATAGTGAGACTAATGAGATCCCTGTGTGGCTATACTGGCAGTTCTGTTGACATACACGCAGTTGGAAAGGAATGGGAAAAAATTAGGTCATTCTTACGTAGCAATGTAGCAGCATGTTTGAGGGGACAAAGTCAACTGTGTCAGTTTATCTGTACTAATTGAATTACTGTGAGTGCAGTTAAGGATCAAATTAATTAAGATACAGCAAGCAAGTAAAAGGAGTCCTTAGCTAGGTTTGAAGTTTTGTTGACAGTTAAGAGAAAAGTTTCTGTCTATCGAACAACAGCATTGTTTTCTTTCCCATTTTAACCCAACCAAGGAGATCACACTTTCTTTGAAAGAGTCATGAGAAACAAGCTTAAAGGAAAGATTGCTTTTTTCAAAAAAGCCTAACAGCACTTCAGTTGAAAGCTAGTTCTTTTGTCTTAATAATAATTTGCCTAAAACAATACAGAAATGGTTAGATGTGCTTTAGATGCATTACTGGTAAAATGATGGTCTTATAATGATACAAAGTAATTGAGATTATCACCATGCAATTGATCAGATACTTCAATAACAGACTATCTTTTTTAACAAGATGAAGAACTGAATAACAGAATGAGATTTACTGGGAGAGGAATATTTACAAAGCATGCAGCCAAACTGCTTAAGTAGTCTTGCAACCTTTTCCTTATAACAATGTTACTATGATGCAGCACTTGCAAGCTGAATTTTTGCATTTAAACCAATATACATATATGTCCAGATTGTTTTAGGGCAGTATGATAACACACTCTTAAAACCATGTGGCAGAAATGTCCTAGCATGAATGTGCAAGTAACTGTAGTAGGACAAGAATATTTGTACTTAATGTAGTGCCAGTGTCATAATACCACTGAATCACACTATATAATGGTTTCATGTATTCAAGATATGTTAAATAGAAAATTATATAGGATAGCAACTCTTCAAATTCATTAAAAAAAAAATCCATCACATGAACAAAAATGCATTCAAAGCCAAATTCAAGTTAAAAATAAGACATCAAAGAGCTTTGCATAGAGGGTGAGATGATTTAAAAAATAAACAAACAGAACAAGCCAAAAAGTCTCTATTTCTGATAGTGTCTCAAACTTCACAAAGCAGTCAAATCAGCTGTGTGATATAACCAAAGCAGTCCTTACAGCTTTGAAAGTTAATATTGGCTCTACTGTAAACTTCTGTTCTACAAGTATCTGTGTAGTACAGATACTGTAATATTACTTCTCCCAGTCAGATTTTTCAGGTCAGTAAGTAATAGGAGTAATCTTCTGGGACTTTTATTCCACTGGCTGCAAAATGCAGATTTCTGCCCCTTCCCTTCTAGCCTCACCCCAGCAGTATTTCAATTCACAGTGAGAAAGCTCAATCCCATGTTTTCCTCAATGGGTTTATGAACATACTTCTGCAAGCTGTGGAGGAAAGTGTCTCAAACCTTCTTGTTTCAATCATACTTACGTACTATATAAAATTAGACTAGTACAGTATACAAATAAAACATGTAGAAAGTCCGTCATTCACTTTCTGTGGGGGATTTCAAATATGCCTTCTTGCTTTTGTGATTTACAAATAAAATACAACCAAGAAGTCCCTAGTGGTGGGTATTATTTGTCACTCACAGTGACAAATAGGTTTGGGCTGTCATCACCCAGTATAGTGACAAATAGGTTCCTGAAAATCTTTGAGACAACTGAAGTGCCAGAGAGCAATGCTGAAATTTTTGCAGTCATGAAAAATCCATATGCTTGTTGCTATTAAAGGTAGCTCATATTTTTAATTTAAAAAAAGTGGCCTATAGTTGGGTCCTTCCCTCAGAAGTATAGTTTGACAATTTTAAGATACTCCTATCTTTGCCTCTACTTTGTTTTCACAGAACAGGTTTTTGACATCTTGTCTTGTTGCAGATACATCAAATACATACATCCATCTTCAAAACTTTTTAAGGGCAGCTCCCTCCCCCTTTGGGATACATTACAGAATGAAAGCTTTCAGAATAGAAACAAAAGCAAATTGAAATTTCAGTTAGAACAATGAAATGTCTACACAGCATCACAATGATACTTGTAAGGAAAAGATTTTCCACAAAAATGGAGATGTGAATCTTCTTGAGAAAAGAAAAAAAATATTAAGATATGCACCCTACTTGGAAAAATATTTCTTCAGTATGAACTATCAGCAGCAACTCTCCAGAAAAGTTCCAGAAACATCACTACTCCAGGAAAAATTATTCCTTCAGAGACAAGAAGATTTTGTTATTTCTACGTCAAGGACAAGCTGACCTTCTTTTGCTTCCTGAAAAAAAAATCCATTTCAAGAAATATTATAAGATTCTAACTACTTCATACTGAACTGTAATGCAATACTAAATTTCCAGTAAATATTTTTATTTTGTCAATAAGCAGTTAAAGACATCCACTTATCTGATACTTTCCACTGTGAATTTCTAATAGATGAGAAGTATTCAGTTATTCAAAAATATAGAAGTTCTTAGTTATTTGTGAGCTGATGGGATAATTGTTTTGCTTTGTAGGAGAAAACTGCAGAATTATGTGTTTTGCTTTCAACAGCCTCCCCAGATCACTTCCCAGGTACAGCCAAAGAACACAGAAACAGAGCTGGATATACATGCAAGCTTGCCTACATCTAGATGTTGAACCAGCTAATCTACCTTTACTAGTACTTGCAGTTTTTACATTTTGTACTAGTTGTATTCCAAATTACAACATTTTGTCTCAAGACATGGAATTGAGAATAAGCTCTACCACAGAAGCATCCTGAAGTAATTAGAGAAAATGTCTCCATCACCTCCCCCATACCAAGGGCAGTATCTCAATTCCTAGCTTTGCTGGAACAGGAGACTCCATAAAAGAAAAAGCTAACGGTGTCACAAGCAGGTAGCGCTGAAACAAGAGAAGCTGTTTTAGTTTCCAGCCTCCCCACATGTAACACAGTAAGTAGCAGAGGCTGCTAAATAGGAGAAGCATTAATGAAACAAGAGTCCAAATCATTTTTGAGCCAACTGTTGTTATCTAGTATCACTAGGCTCAAAATCATAGAATCATAAAATCATAGAATCATAGAATCATTCAGGTTGGAAGAGACCCTTGGGATCATCAAGTCCAACCATCTACCCTACTCTACATAGTCCTCCCCTACACCATGTCCCTCAGTACCCCATCTAAATGTCCCTTAAACACAGCCAGGGATGGTGACTCCACCACCTCCTTGGGCAGCCTATTCCAATGCCCGACCACTCTTTCTGTGAAAAATTCCTTCCTAATGTCCAGTCTAAACCTACCCTGTTGGAGCTTGAAGCCGTTCCCTCTTGTTCTGTCGTTAATTACCTGTGAGAAGAGACCAGCACCAACCTCTCTACAGTGTCCTTTCAAGTAGTTGTAGAGAGTGATGAGGTCTCCCCTCAGCCTCCTCTTCCTCATACTAAACAGCCCCAACTCCCTCAGCCGCTCCTCATACGATTTGTTTTCCAGCCCCCTCACCAGCTTTGTTGCCCTCCTCTGCACTCGCTCCAGCACCTCGATATCTCTCTTGTATTGAGGTGCCCAGAACTGGACACAATACTCCAGGTGTGGCCTCACCAGTGCCGAGTACAGGGGCATAATCACCTCCCTAAATATATAGCCCCATTCTTAATTACTTTTCTTTTATTAGGTATTAACTTTCATTATAGATCAAACTTGCCACAAAAATGTAAGAGCAAACTGAAGTGGATAAGAATTTCACTAACACAATACAGTGTCACCAGAATTTTTTTACATGTTTTTGTTAATCTATTGATCAGCATTCATTAATCCATTTATCTTTTCAACAAAGTGAGTTCCTCCCCCATTTTTTTTCTTCTAATGTTCAATAAGGTAATACAACTACTTTTAACTTCCAATTTTTGAGAATTAGACCAGCTGCATTCAAGAGGTGGGAAATTCAATGCACATTTTTTATGTGGCTTCTTCTGCAGCGGTTGTGCTATGGTACTGAATTTGTATACATATATGGGTTATTCCGGTTAGCTGTTTGCAGTTTGTGTATTTTAATATTTGGACCTCAAAAATGTTCTCCATTATCCACATTTTAAATATATTGCTTCAGAAGTTATGTAGTCTGGCTCACACTCATTTTATTTAGATTTATAAAGTGAGATTTTTAAATAGAGAGATGTTCCCATTTAGTTTTGTCTCCGTTCCCTGATTATTCCCTAATTAAAGCATATCATAACATAGCATTTACTAAAATTTTACTGAAACATAGAACATTGACTCATTTTTAAATTAACTTCAAGAAAACAGCAGAAAAGTTATTGCCACAATGAGAGAGTCTATCAAGTTCCCTCCAAAAAATACAGGGTTTTTGCCACAATACAACATCTTAAATAAACATCGACATAAAGGCTGATTCTCATACTGGCTAGCTGCAAAGGCTTGTGAAAATCGTAAATGTGGCATACTCAGTTCACCCATCTGGGAAGAAAACCCTTGCAATGATCACAAAGTCAGAAGTAGTTACTGTATTTTCCAAGACTGACTTAAAGCCAAGTATCTCACATTTGTCAGTTTTATCAAGTTTTGAATTCTTCCCAGCTTTGATTTTAAACCTTTATTTTTGTATCCCATTATTCTGACCTAATTGTGATGGTCAGAAGACACGGACATCTTTTTTCCCTTGCCTTGCTGATGACCATAACAAGCACATCTTTGTGTCTTATTTTAATTTATGGTTATTAAGAAACCAAATAGAAATAAGGTCAAGGATCTATTTACATTTCTGAAATCATCTCAGATGTGCTTCTGCTGGAATTACAGTTAACTTTATTCTTCAAAACCTCCATGGGGTGATGGCATCAGGATATTTTTTTCCCAAGAATGCTGTAAAACACACTAATGAAAAACACTAACAAACTCTACTTTAACAGTGTCTCTTTTGACATTATGTTTAGTTGGGCTTGTTTAAGCCAATTGAAGGGCCTTGAGGGATCCTTACAGAGCTCATAAGCACCAAATTCATGTTTTAACCTCCATCCTCTATGCTCAGCGTTCCAACATATTTCGGCACTGTCAAACCCTACACAATGCATGAACAAGTATTCCAATTTTAGTCATGGTCACGAGCTTATTACCAGTCCTCTTCTAATTCTGTTAGCATGAGCCTAGAGCAGTCTCCCTTCTTGTGTGGGCACCTAGAATATCTATTGGAAAATAGAAGTCAGGGACTATAAATGAGGAGACGTGGCAGAAAGGTATAGCAACACGAAGGATATGAATGCTGAAAGTGGGACAGAAAGGGAACAGCACAGCCCATAGCTGAACACATACATATATCTTGTACATAATTTAAAGCTATGTTTTCCCAGCATATAATTCTCTACAAAACACAGTGTCAGAAAAGGCTGTGTTTGAAAGAAAGTGATACATCTATCATTTTACCTTGTAACACACTAAGACAGACTTAGAACTCTGAGCTAATGTCCTCTACTCCTTGAATAAAACAGTCTATTATTACTAAGAGACAAATGAAACCCTCCTTTCTAATTTGGAATAAGTGTGCATGGAAATAAGAAAGAGGATTTTCTTAATGCCTGAAACATGAATATGGCAAAATTATTCCTGTAAAACACAATGCAGTAAAACAGTAAAAAAAAAAAACAAAACAAACAGTTATATAATATTTTTCTTTTTCTTAATGCAAACAGACTCAGGAGTCCAGACAACAAATTACCATTTTAAATTTATAAGAGAAGAGCTGTTTACGATGCTTTTAATATATCTATGTTTTATTTATTAGAAATGTAAAATCCCTAAGACTTCACAATTATGTAAATACTAAATGACTGTATTTGAAATAATATGTCTCGCAAGTTCCAGGCAGGTCTTTTCGTTTGTTAGGGGTTTTTAAAACAAAAACATGTTCTGTAAAATTAAACACTTAGTATAACAGCATGCTCTCTTTTTGAGTGGTAGCAGCACAATTTCTTAAAGAGATTACTACAATTTTTAATAAAACAAAAGTTTTAGAAGAGTGGGATTTTGATAACTACTTGGATTTGGATTTTTGTCTTTCTTTTTTACTTTCAAAAACATGTTTTCCTTTCTTCCTTACCAAGAGATAAGGGATGTTCTGTGCAACCCTAACAGTAATCTCATCACATTTCCCTACCTTGTAATCAATTATTTTAGACTGTTACACCTGAGCTAATGAAAATGCAATCAGATACACTATGTATATATTAAGCCCCGGGTCTGTTAAAGTAAGCCTTCTGTTGGCCACATTAGGGCCAGAGCTGCCCTCAATGTGGATGAGAAACAAGCAGTGCTATATGCCATTAAAATTGACATGTACAATATTGCCAATATCCTGTGTCACTGCCATTTGCAAAATAAAGTTGCAGGCACCATCTCTTCCTTTCTCTCAAATGTTAATAAGATACAATACCATGCAAGACACAGATAAGTCATAGAACAATACTTGAGAGAACATTACAGAAGAACAGAAGGAATAAGTCACCACAGTACCTTCCATGTAGCCCTCCTACAAGGTCTCCCTAACGGGCTATTTCTCTTCCAGATCTGACTACCCCTCCTAGTTTTCTTCCCCTACAGATTTTAATTTTAGAATACAAATTTAACTAATCCAGTGGGTCACTAATGATACCTACCTATTACATGAAGAATCCTCAGGTATTAGGGAGTTCTAAGCTGATTACAGAAGTAGTAACTTGCTGTGTTCATTTCTTCCTTCTGAGGACTGAAGGAACATATAGTTGTACATTTTCTTTGGACAAAGCTTCATGGCATTCACTGGTACTATTTAACTGTCATACTATCAGATGGTTTGAACCAATAAGACATCCAACCTACAGCAGCAGAAGTCCAAGTTCTCCAAGAAAAACTTTTCTAAGGAACTTTATTACTGTTTCTCTCCTTTCTTGCAGCAAGATCATTACCTTATAACCTGACTAGGTCTTCTAAAGACAGTGATGCATATATGTAGGCAGTCCTAAGCTAACATGAGTGTAAAATTAGCTGTGAATGTTACATCTCACACACCTCATATTGAATAAGAGAAACACACAATTTCATTGCAATGTTTTCACTGACACCTGATTTGAAACTTCCAAACTTGTACTCACAGTATAAGAGGGCAACTGCTAGTCACCTAGCTTTTCTCATGGTCTGAATTATGCTGGCTCAAGACACAGGGGCACAAAGATAGTTTAGCAGCATACCTAGAGTGACAAGCAGTATAAAATTCAGTTCCTTTCTACACATTTTGACGCAGTTTGGTTGATCCAGAAGGATCAAGAATTTTGAATTTATAATTATGCAAGAACATCTTCATGTTGTTATAGTGGGCTTTACTTCTCAGTTTTACTTCACACAATCTAAGTTTATATCACTATAGCCATGTTTTTTTCATGGGAAAACCATGACTCAAGATAAATTGTTGACAATTGAGTGCAATTGCGTATTTGGCATCTATATACTCTGATGGCACATACAAGGGCCAAACCAATTATTATTTTAGATGCATACACTTAAAACTGTACCTTACAGCACTTTCAAACTCTGTGTCTACTCTCTATTCAATTCCCTTTATATTTTAGATTTTCCACATCAAATAAAAATAAAAGATGAAATTTCTGTCTGATGATGGACAGTAGAGTTAGACTCAAGACTTCTGTTGACTTGAAGAGACATCCTGGGTAGTGGTACTGCAATGATGGAGAGCCTACAAAGACCAAGGTGGCTTTTAGACTTCATTGAACACTGAAATAACATTGAAACTGAAATTACATTCATCCCCTTAAGAAGTGTTAGAGAGACTCAGCTGAGACAGCCATGATAAGTAAGAGATGGGGTTATTGTGATGCTTCAGTACTATTTAAGAGAGCAAGTAATAAGAACAAAACCCCTAAAGATTCTCTAATAGGGCATAACTGAACTACGGGTGAGTGAACTACATTTAGGTTATCTGAGTTGTCTCTAAGACCCTCATGTTTATTTTCTTTGAATTAAATATGTCAAAATTGGAGATTTTATAAAAATCATCCTGTGGGGATGAGAAAACTAAGAATCACATACTAGGTTTTATTATTATGTCATCAAATACTCCTTTTTCTATGATCTTTCTATGCTCTTTGGATCAGAAGACTGTTAGGTGAACCCACACACGCAACATCCTTTTTCTTTGGCCACACAGGGATATAATTTTTAAACAGATGTTATCTGTTTAATGGACTGTAAGTGGCTACAATACACAAGAAAACTGATAACCTGAAATTCTTTATGGATTTTTGATGACTGCAGTTAAGCACTGCTTTTTCTTAACTGCTGTATTTAACACAATATTGGTAATGGTGAAAATCTAATCCATGGTGAATTCACATGGTTGAACTAACATTGATTCAAAACCCCGGTATCTGTCGTTAAGCATTACACACTAGAGACTATCCCATTCCTCTTTTGCTAGAGCAGTAAAACCCATGCAGTTTGGACAAGCCCTGGGGGAAGGAGGAGAATCCCATACCAAAATAAATAGGCAGATTCCCTATTTTATTAGTCAGCGTTCTGTATGGCCACATATATGTAAAGGTTTCCTTGCTTTGAAATGGCACAATCCCTCACATGCACATTTTATTCAAATATGAACTCCATTTTAACATGAAAGCAAATTAAAAAAAGCATCATCTGTTCAGGTTACAGTCCAATTTAGGTGCAGCAACACAATATTCTACATGTTTTCTGTGGTTCACATAATACTGGCATATGACTGGTATCATTGCTTGGTGCTTCAGTAAAGAAAGTAGACAGGTCTTTTTCTGATTTTAAACACAAGGTTTTTTTAATAATTTTATTTAATATGCTTCATGGAAAAAACGTAGTATCACTGACTTAAACATAACAACTTTTTTTTAGAGTAGTTTGTTAAACTAATAGAACTCTGGAAAAAAAGTCAAGACTTGAGGAGCTCTTTCGTATAATTTATGTAGGTTTTCATTAATTGACAGAATGAGGAATTGGTAATTAATTTTTTTAAGATTGAACAGAAAATGAAGAAAACTTAATGAAATAATTTAGAACTCATCATGGTAATGCTGTATCTCTCAACTAGGAAGCAGAAATAATGTATACACTATCAAGGGGCTGCCTGATGGGATGTGTTTTATTAGCCATTGTTTGTTTCATTAACAGTTGGCCACATTCCTGTTTTAGTTTAGAACCCTTAAAGTTCCTATCAATTTTAAAAAAAAGGAAATAAAATACAGGGTAGATCAGGTAGCATGAGGAACTGCATCTTCGGTGGTATTCAAGGCAAATTTAATGGAGCCCAAGAATGCCATGAGTGGACATGTGTAACAAATGGTACTACCATAGGAGCATGAAGACAGCAGCTGTCTGCTGTAGAGACAAATTATTTTCATTGCATAGATTTGGCTAAGTTGCAATTACTCAATTACTCCGAGTGGAGAAAAAAAATAATAATTCTAACTAGTGTTTCATCTTTGCCACCCTCCTTTCATCTCTCAAGCTTTACAACTTCTAAGTTTTTTCCTTGTATCCAAGCTGTCAGTGATACATTTTAAAATGAATAACTTGAAATGTTTGCCTACCTGGGGCCATAAACCCAGCAGGTCAGCAACAGACACTGTTGGGGGACTTTCTATGGCTTTTGCTGGAATTAAAACAAAACAATCAGGAGGAAAGCATCATGGGTACAGCGATAACTTATTAGTTCTAACACACATATCCCTGCAGATCACAGCAGCCTCAATCTGCTTAAAAAATGGCTTCCTTGGGCTAGCCAATCTTTCTATTAAATAGGTCGGCCTTCCCTAGAGCCAAGATGTGCCTCCTTCTGCATGGATTATTATAACAGCACAGGCAGTATTTTGTGCTCTGACAATTTCCAAAGAAAAATCAGTCCTACAAAGGCTGAGATTGTTTATTTTTTCCTTAGGGCATTCAGTTGTTCTGATTAGGGACAGAGCAGAAGAAAAGTTGGGATATTAAAACAGCAAAGCTGTTGTGAACCCGAGGTGTTATTTTTAGTTTAATTAACAATACAGGAAGACATATAAATGAAAATAAATCATACAAAACTTAAAATATGCAGACAAGGATATACTATGTGACCTGCCAGGAAAGATCACTGTGATAAAGACAAAGATAGTAAGAAAGAAATCCTGCACATCTCCAGAGTAGGGAAATGGAAAAAAACCCTAGTCTATTATAATTTATGACACTGCTATCCAACATATTATCTGTGTGGCTTTATTCAAAAGACACACTTTAAGATATTTCAAGCTTATAAGTTACTAGGAAAGCTAAAGATACTCGGTTTACATCCCATAAATTTCCCCACCTTCTGTAGTTATAGAAACACCAAAATGAGTGAACACATCAAACAAAATATATACGCATCCACTACTTTTCACACTCACCTTTTTCTTGGAGCTTCTGGCAAGAGAAGAAGGACCTCAAACTACTCACACATACCAGATTGTTAGGAACTGACATGAAGAAAAGTTATTTTTCCAGCCCATCATGGGTACAAACTATCAGGTTTATAACACATCACCTGAAAGTCACAGTTAAAACTTTGTGCAGCTTTTAAATGGAAACCTTAAGTTTCTTCCCGAAACTTAGATCTTTACCTCACTCAATCTTTATCTCAAAAACTTTTTTTTCTACCAGAATACCCTCCAGTTCCTTTTTATAACCTCACTTGGGTCAACAACAGCATTTGCTTCTGTGACTCAGTGGTAATTACCTTTCACCTGCACGCATATTTCAAGCTCCTGATATGAGAATGACTCCAGAGAGGAGTTCTGTGTCCCTTAGCAGGGTCTTCAAGTCTGCTCTGTTAGAAACAGGTAATGCATACTATTAAGTTTCCTATTAGATCCTAATCTTTTAGGCTAGATTAGATAAATCTCAGAATGTTATTCTTATGCTTATGAATTATTCAGAATATCTTACAGTAAAGCTATTATTGGCAACACTGCAATATGAAAGTAGCTTAATTTTTGAAAAACTAGAAATGAATTTTTTTCATACATATCACCATTCACAGTTCATGAAAATGTTAAATACTGCAGACAGCAAACAAACCTCTTTTGTACTGGAGGTTTACATAAAACTGTACATGAATTACTGAACACTGATTTATAGAATCAAATAACCAAAGCTCATCCAAAAATACATGCAGAACCAGAAGTAATGTTTAAACTCGGCCAAATTCAAATTCTGGTCCTCTGTTTTTGCTCTTACACTTTCAATTGTGGTTACACTATTTAGTTGCATTTTTTTGGGGTGACCTTTTTGTTGCTTTCTGGGAAACTATGAACATACAGATTTCCATTTATAGATATGTTTGTCATTAAGAATAATTTTATGCAAGGCTTCAATATGTATACAGGAATCAATTGAATGCTTTCAAATACTTCACCTTTGCTAATCCCTAGAACTGTTTGTAATTGCTGTGACTAATCCCAGCTAGTCACTTGGGATTATTTGTGCCTTCTAACAGAGTGAATCATGAGCATTCAAAGAATACTCTAAATTCATTGGATATTAATATTAGCAAAACTGTTGAGCATCATAATTGATCCAGGCTCACAAACTCAGAGAAACTTTCTGCTGTTTGACTTCAGAAATCAAGCTTTGGATCATATTAACATCTATGCTTGAAAGCATTATTTGGAGTGGGTGGAGGGAAGAGGCAGAGTGGAAAACAACACAGAAAGAACAGTGGCTGCACCTTTTATGAGCACGCACCACAGGACCCCAAGACACTGTAAAATACCAGAAATTAAACACCTTTTCAATAGTATAAGAGAAAAAATCAGTTACAGAAGCAGGAGGAGGGGTGGAGACATTTTATGCACAAGCAAAAAGCGTATAGGAAAAGAAGGCTCTTTTCTTAGCAGAAAAATAGTAAAACCAGCATTGCAATTGTGTAACAAACTGCTTAAGAAAACCAACTTTAAATTACACCTATTAGCAAAGTAACAGCAGATAGAACATTTCCAGCCAGCTGTATGTAATGGTAAAGCAAAGACCTATAAAATGAACTGGCAGCTGTCACCTTAGCTGTTGTCAAGTACTAGCTGATAGTCCACCACAAAATAAAGCACTATAGGTTTTTTGTGTTTTCAATAGACTTTCATAATTAGTTGCAACTAACTCACTGAAACACTAAAACAATCTATCAGGCTAGGCAACAAAATAAAAATTAATAGATCAGCCTATACCTCTTCTCTTTTGCCTTGGTCATTTCTCCTACCATTTCAGAAATACATATTTCTGGAAGATTAAACCAAGTCTATTTATTCCTAGAAATAAAGGTATTCTTATCCATACTATTGAACGTCCCATAATGCTTTCACATTCTGAAAAAAAAAAAAAAAAGAAAAACTCCCACAAACCACCAGCAGTCCTACAAAAATAATTTGAAGCTACAGTTAGAACAACAAAAACCATTCCAGATGCTGCATATTCTGTTTGGGTCAGTTTGCATCTGTAATTCCAGAGACAATATTACTACTGCTACTGCTGCTGCTGCTGGAATTCTTTCTGGATCAAGAAAACAGTTTTATTGCCAAACTCTTCTATTTCAAGCAGAGATATGATTAAGAAGGTCTACCTTTTCAGTTAAGAATTGTTCTGAAACTCTGGTTTTAGTCTTCTTATATAGGTATGTGAATTTCTGCAGATGTAATAAAGTTGAGAAAAATAGTTTTGCACTTACAAAAAAAACCCCAAACCTTAAACAAAGGAACTTCACTAAGGGTAAATAAAGAACAATAGCTCAAAAATTTTGAAGAGAAACCCTGAAAGCTTCAATTTGGTTCAAAGTACTTGCTATTATTTAGGCAGGAAAGAAGGGGAGAGAGAAATACAGAACAACTACTATGAGTCATCTTTACCGTGGTTCAGAGACTATGCCATGCATCTTGCAGGCAAGGAAGGAAGGAATTTTATGAGGGTCATGGAAAAATACAAAGCATTATGAAGGTAATCGATAGATCATTTAATAAACTCATATTGTAAAATAATTGAAAACCACTTTGAACTGAGGGGTCCCCTTCAGTTTACTGCTAATAAGCCACAGTTTAACTGTAGAGGAGGACTTGAGGGACAGCTGCATACACTGCAGTAGAACTTTCATTCCAGCTCTGTTACCACAGCACTTGTATTTTCAGTATAGACAATATGTACATACATAATAACAATAGTGACAGACTGGTGTGGATAGATCCACAGCCCTTACTGAACCATACCAGGAAGGATGACCCCTCTTGACCTCCAGACTAGCAAAGCAAAGAGAGTGGGAGATGGAGTTGTCATCCTCATACAGATCTTTAGTAGAAAATGAGGGCTGTGGAAGTGAGAAAAAAGTAAGCTATAGGTGACAACCTGTCTCCATCATTAGATGGTGCCAGATGCTTTGGAGGAAGGAAAACACAATTCTTAAAGAGAAAAAAATATTTGGAAGAATCCACATAAATGAGAAGCTCCTGAGGGTTGTTCCACACCCCCGAAAAAGGTTCTGTTCTTTCTCTGTAGGTGGGAACAGGTACCTCGCAATTTTTTCAATACACAGTCATGAATGTGAAAGGGGATAGGACTGACCTACCAGACCTTTTTTCTATGAGAAATGAAACAGGAAAATATTGTTAAATTTCTTTAAGGAGACTGATTGATTTTATATTGGTTGGCTTAGTTATTACAGCGACAGTGAACAGAACTTGGTTCAAAGCAGCCTTTAATGTGTGGCAGGAATTTTATACAGTAAATCAAGCATCCCAGCTTGACAAAAGAACAAAAAACACATAAAGAACAGTTAGGCACCTATGGTCTTTTTACACAGATACATATGAAAAAGAAATTTATGAACAAAAGAGAAATATTTAGCATTGGAAGAGGGCAAATGAATAAACACACTCAGTACGAACCTGCTGAAAATTCTGTATTTAGGGTAAGCCTAAACATCTCAAAAGTTTAGATGAGTTTTGGTAAATGAAGATTATTCTCCTAATACTTAGTCATAGGTGGCTGCCTGAACAATGCTAACTACCTCTCCTCAGACAAATGTCATGGTAAAATGTACTTGGATACAAGAGGAACCTGCCTCTATCTCAGTCTGTACCCACTTTTCTTACTTAACTCTACTGTCTGTTACCACACACTGCCAAATGTTAATGTGACCACCATGACATTCTTGAGCTGATTTTCTATCAGATTGTTATTTGTTCTGACTAGAAGTGTCTTCAGTTATGAAAGGACAGAAAAAGAGACTGAAAAATGTCTGAGAGAAGATTTAAAAACCACCTGACAAAATTACTGTATACTATAAAAGGCTGAGTTCTCTCCAGTTAAATAAAAACTATCAGCCAGGTAGGAACAGCAACTACAACCAATAGCAGAAAGCATTTGAGGCAAGTCTATACACCTAGAGACTGATGAGAGGAGATTATTTGATTTTTGAAGAAGACTTACACAGAAAGAGAGTGTATCCTATTATTATGCAAATATCAAAACCAGCAGGCATAACTATTTTCAAAGTAAAATGATTTAGCCACACAATTGTCACATTCAGCATCTGGCTTATTCTCCTGCTTATTCCCCAAAACTGAACCATACAACTAACACACACTTTCAAATGTACCGAGAAATTCAGATGAAATAAAAAACATCTAGGGTCTTGCCACCTAGCCTTTAAAGGCAGCTTGGGTTCCTTATGACTGAGGGACAGAGGGCTCTCTCCACCTCCCGAAATGGAGGAAGAACACCTTCTCCTTGTGTGGATGCTTATGGATGTGGCCAGGAAGCTGAGCCCTGCCTTCCAGTTTCCCCACCTTGGTTGACTGACCAGTTTTAGATAAAGACAATCAAGAGATTTCCTATTAGTGCTCAGCTTCTGAAGTTAAATCCAAGGTGGGGAGAAGCTGTAGTACTGTCCGAGACTGTAGGTAATGCCCACTGAGCAGCTGGGGAGCAGTAGATGGATGCTGTTGGAGGTAGCAAAAGCTCTTTTAACCTCACTCTACTATCTGGAGAGTTTTTTAGAATAAAGAAACAATACAAACCTTAGGTGGGAAGCTTTTCAGTGTTACAAGCGTAAAAAAGCACCTATGTTTGCCTCAGGGTTTCCACAGTGTTCAGTTTGCCTCAACTTAGCAAAATATTTCAGTGAACTGTCCCATTAAAATATCTAAGTTAAAAGTGCTGAAAACTAATCTCCTGGCTAAGTACTTCACTAGGTGCAATACCTTATTGTAACTGTAAGTATTACAAGTGATTAAAAGATACAGAGCATGAACAAAAAACAAATACATGCAATAATCTGTAGAGTAGTTCAGTTTCATGAAAATGCAAATGTTCAATGCACAGATAAGATGATTAAAAATGGAAAAGACAGCCTGAACATAAATATATATGGTAACTGCACAGCAGTGACTGACAATAGTGGATCTATTTTACAGAACATTTAAATCAGCAAAAAGCCAAGATACAATATTTAAATGAGTCTTTATCATAAAATGTATCTTGAAAGTTCTGTGGAAGAGTAATATCAGCTAGGGTATACTTTAAAGATTGTAATTGGACTTTATCCCAGAAAAGGCTAAATAAATTGAAATATGTTTTATATCATTATGCATATTTTTTTGTGATAAAAATAGCTTTACATTTCATAGCAGTTCAAAAAACTGTGCAACAAGGGGATAATAATAAAGGAAAAAAAGCAATCAAAATAAGAAAGGGGGGAGATTTCTTGTATCCATCTGCAAAAGAAGTAATAAATTACTTCTGTGAATAATTTCAAAGACTTGAATAAACTGTGTGCATCTTCCAAATGACTCATTGAAAAAATTAAAGAATTGTCTCAAACAATTGTAGAAAGTATATAAGACAATTTCTTTTTAATCTCAAATATAAAAATGTGTGAACTACAATATTTACTGAATGCAGTTTTATCAGGTATCCCTCTAAGAGAATTGTACAATAGTATAATATCAAAATTCTATAGTCCATGATATTTCTTCAGTAAACTGAAGAGCCTCGACAACATGTACATTCCTTCCTATAGTGTTCAACAGGAAAATAATTTTGTCAGGTTTTCAAGGGTTTTGAACAGGACAAGATTCAATGCCTGTAAAAGAGATGTAATCCACCTTCCCCCATTCCAAAATGACTTACAAAAGGGACCAATTTCGCTGTTGTATGACAGTTGTACTCTGTCTTCCCAGCCAGCAAAGATTTTTTTTCATATATTGAACACACACAAGCAAATGAAGAACTTAATCTCTGAAGCGTTTAAAATCATGTTAGCTACGAGTTTTTGAACTTGAGCATTTATAACTCAAAAGGAAGATAAAAAAAAGAGATATGTATATACATGATATTTTACAGACATATATTCAGACGTTTTATAAATATTTAGAAGTGTTTCACAAAGCACTTGGAAGTATGTTTTATATGCAGACACATAGACAAACTAAAAATTTTCCACATATTCTTTGCATGTTGTCTGTGGTGGAGATAGGAAAAAGCGTTTTAATTTTTCTATGTTATTTTGTATTAAAGAGTTCTTTCAGTACAGGAAACAGTCTTCTCAAACGCCACTGGAACAAGATTTCCGTCTTCAATCTGGACTGGAAGTCACTTCTAAAGCCGTTTCTGAGCAGATGATAAGTTCAAGCAGAAGGCAGGCTGCTATAAATTGTACTGGGATGAGACCAGAATTGACATTTAAGGACTTGAAGTGTTTATTAGGCATGGAGGATGATTTTTTAATGTGGTCCAAATGAACTGGGTCGGCTGCGGGCGGATGAGAGCAGGAAGGTGCACTTCTCCAGAGAAGTACCAGGGAGGCCTACAGATCCACCAGGTTTTCAGTTGTGGTAGATTTTGATTCCAGCACTTTTCCTCTTCTTCTTATGCTGGCAGTCTACAAAACTGGGTTTTTGTCTTTGCTCATACACGGTCTTAAGAATGTAAATGTAAAGAATGTAAAATCAAGTATCTGCATCACAAGGATTTCTAAAACTACAGGTATAGAAGCATAACTCTACTTTTCTATGTGCCTTTCCTTTCTTTTCTCCCCTTTCCTCTCTTTCTTTTCCTCAAAACATAAAAAACCAAAGCATTCATATAAATAGCACACAAAAATGCACTTGGGTATTTATTCATTACTCACACTGCCTCATATTTTCACACTTCAGTAGGTGATATGATAGTTATCTAGATGTCAGCTTCTACTTTCTCCTCTTTTCATCCCCCTCCAATACATGTGCACCCATAAACAAAGGAATGGCATAGCTGCTGAATATTTGCTTTTCCACTGAGTATCACTATAAATAAAAAGTTGTGCTAAATAAACTGCTGAGTGCTATTCCCATGAGGACTTTTTTTTTACAGTTACCATGATTTTGAATCTTTCCATGCAAGCATGATAGTGAAACAGTGCTTCTCATGGGAAAGCCACAACTTTTTCTTTTTGACAATGTCCGTTTTTACAGGACATACTATATGCCACTGAGTTCCTCAAGGGGTTAATAAACCTCAAAATCATTTGCCTTTTCTAGAGTGAAGTGGTATAATGACTTCACTGATGAGTTTTTTTCCTGTAAAGGGGTATATTAAAAAACACACAGGAGAGAAATTAATGTATATTCTAAACCCCTAACCAGCACTTTCAATGCCTTTATAGTGTACCCGAGAGCATATTAGGAAAATAAAGAAGAATCTTCAATTTACTGACAAAATTATTTTTTTCACTTTTCTCTATTGACTTTAAGACTGAATCTTGAGAATTTTAAATTGTATTTTAAATACAAGGCTTAAAAACTAATTCACCGTATTTCTATCAGCCAGCAGATAAAGTCTGTAGCTCAGTGGTAGATAGCAGTGTCCAAGGAAAATACCTATGCCCAAAGCTTTCCAAAGGTATAACATGGAGGATATGACAGAGAACATGATATACATCAGGCTATTTGTCCCCAAACCCTTTCCTTTCAGCTTCAGGCCAGCTGTGTATCTGATGAATCTGAAATCCTGTCATCCCCTTGCGAGTGTCATAAGCACTAACGTATATGGATTGCTGCAACCTTCTTTCTGTGCCAGTGCCGTAGTTATCTCAGTTCAGGGACTCTGAAAGAATCACAGAGGAGACAGATAACTATATTTAAGCCTTAGGAATTGCCATTTTTGTGCGGGGTAGCCTCACATTCCCATCAGAGATAAAAGGGACATGGCAACCTGTTCTGAGACAAGCAAAACTGCAAGTACCAGAGGTAAAAGCTGGAATAGCACAAAAAATCTGCAGAGATGCCATGTAAAAGCACAAAAGTATTGAGAGCATTGATAAATCCCTAAAGCTGGCAACCCCAGTTCAATGGAGACATGCCAGCCTACTCCAGCTGAGCATCAGGCCTGCGCTCTTGCAAACAGATATAAACATTCTATTAAATCAAACCTTCTCCTTGCTGTGCTGTTACAGCTAAGAACTTTTCTCAGTAGGCAACACCCTGCTCATGCTGAATATAGAGTTTTAGAGACACACTACCTTGGTACTTTTTGCCTGAGAGTGGAATCTTCTCTCCCTGGTCTCTTGTCACTCTAAGCACCTGCTACTGCTACAGCAAGAACCTAATACTTTATATTTATGTGCTTCCTGATGTTTTGGTTTTGTTACCTCTGCCACTAGTGTACGCCTCAACTGTCTTCACAACAGTGAAAAATGAAAAGGACTGGGCATTTGTAATAGCATTAAAATTAATGCTATTAAAATTAAATTAATTCCCATTTCCACCTTTTGAATAGCAGTGTGCCAGCAAATGGTTGAGCTTATGCATTTCAGCTTTCGGGGTGGCCAACCTCTTTCTGAATTTTATTTTCTAGCCCATATACAATCTGTCATGCTTTGATCCATTGCGAAAGTATGACAGCACGATGAGGTGTCCCTCTGCATCTCAGCTGTAATTGCTTAGAATTTTGCTAAATCAGGAAATCCTTGGTACCTGTCAGGCCAAAGTCAGGGTAGGATGCTGTATCAGGTGACAAGGGTCATCTGTTTCTTTCTGACTGCTTGATATTAACACAGGAGACAGTTTCATATTACTAGATGTGCTGCATTGGCAGACAGATAATAAAGCTTGCTATAGACTCTGGAATTCCCTTTGGGTTTCAAGTAACAGGCTTGCCAAAAGTGGTTCACCTTATTTTTAAATATTTTATAGCTGCATAAAAAATGCCAGATGCTGTTTATAAACTGGACTTAGAGCTAACCACTCAATCAGCAAAAAAGGGAAATTGAAAGAGCTTTTATTTAGCAGCTGCCAATATAAAGGAAAAACCCTAAACAAAACCGCTATGCACATGATATATTTTGGATATAGAGCTACTGTTAGTGACATACTCAGAACATTTTCCATTCAATTTGAGATGGCAGGTATTGTATTTTACATACAACAGACTTATTTTCTAGTCAAGACAGTTTTCCTCATGTCAGTGGAATAGATGCTTGACCACCTGTTCTCAAAATTAAAATGTTTCATTAAAGAAACATGCTCATTATCTATCGTGCAGAAGATACACTGTATTAGCTGCAAACTTGGAACAGGAAGAGAGTGTGACGAAAGACAGTAAAATAATTAGCGACAAAGTGAGGGCAGTAAATGTCATATTTCTGGATTTTGCTAAACATTTGATACGGTGTCTCATAAAAAAATTATTTGAAAAAAATTAATTCAAAATTAGCTCAGAAAAAAAGTATTGTCACATTAATGGAAATCTGGCTAAATTGTCCTAGAATGTGTAATGATAAATGACAACCTATTGATTGAGTTGGACGGCAGATAGATATTTTCAGGATGCTACAGGCTTTGGTGGTTGCTTTCATGCATAGATATTAGATATACTAAATAATTTAAACTTTGGTACAGAAAGGTATTACATTGCAACATCAACATTAGTGGGAAAACATGAAAAGACTTACTATAAATGCACAGTTGAAGAAAGCTAAAATTTAATATCGAAAACATGCATAAGAGAATTCAATGAATTGTATTCTTAAATGCATTTTTTTAGGTGATAGCATGGAGACAATAATTTCACATAAACTAGAGCTAGTAGAATAGGTATGATCCACCTATAAAACAGGCATACTTGCAGCCAGATGTGGCAAAAAATGCACATGTCATTTTGACCCACATTTATTTCTAAGCACCTGAATTACAAATTAAAACCAAAAATGCTGAGTCACTAGTTTCGGAACTAGGTTTTATGTACCAAAGCCCAAATAATATGGGAAAAGAGGGGGAAAAGAGAAGGAAAAATGGGAGGAGTGGGAAGCCATCAACAGAAGCTTAGACATCATAAAGCTCATAGAAAAGAATTAATAAGACTAGTTCAAACTATTAAAAAAAATATAGCCACAGTAATATATAAGGAAAAGCAGAAATTACACAGCTAGCAATGAGACACACTCCCTTGTCCAAAAAAAAAAGGGCAATCAAAACTTTTAACTAAGAACTTAATAGTCAGGGTGAACAGATATGTACAGTGAAACTGCAAAAGGCAGTGGAGTTACTATAGTTACAATGGGACTTGAAGCAACAGGTAAGGAATACTGCAATATTGGTTTTGGTAGATACAGTTCAACTAGGGAGAACCAGGGAGAAATTCAGACCATTTAAGAATCCACAGAAAATATAAAGAACGAAGTGCAGTAACTTCTATAGTTTATTTCAAACTCCCAAAGAACATATAACTGTTGAATAACAATCTAAAATATTTTTACAATACCACCTATCTGAAATGGTCTCTTCAAAAATATCAAAGACTTCCTAGATGAACAGAAATTTGCTTTGACTGAATCACAAAGTCTGGATCAAGTAGTGACCTACTCCCCGATACGTTGAAGACAGGTTTTGGACATCTTAGTTTTACTGACTGTCTTTCAGTGAGGCAAGTAGCATCTGAAATATATATTAAAATTGAAATCATAACCTTAACTATACTTAGTAAAAGCTATAGCAATCACTTTAACTGGTAGAGTGGCCCAACTCTACTGATGTCCAAACTGATTAAATAATAGTAGATATAAATACATATATAAAGGGATATAAACTACAATATATCATGTGGCAAGGCCAGAATAAAAATACCAAACCTGTGTTTAAAAAATTCACAGTACATATGGCTTCTTATATTGAGTATGTATATTTTAGGTTGTAATACGCCTAAAATTTAACAGAACTAAAGAGTAACTCTGTCAAAAGTAAGATCAGAGTGAGGCAAAGATCAAGACTGCATTCCTTGAATGGTCAGCTATAAAGTTATTTGTCAATTTGTTAATATTGACGAAAATGGATGGAAATTACTCCCACTTTCTAATTTTTACACTCAACCATAAAGAATGGGCTTGTTTCATTCAACGCTTGTGATGACACACCTTTCAAAAGGATTCATAAGGATGATGTCTATATACAGATGAGGGATATATATGCCGCTACAGACCAGACTTCATTCCCTAGCCTGCAAGGTATAACCTAGTGTAACAAATGGTTAACATCATACAAGGTTCATAGAGCTTGCAAGTTCATGAGGATAGCTGAAGACTGGTATGGTAAGTCCCCAGAAACTATACATTCAGATAGTGACACATAAAAGTATTTAGAAGGAGTTATCTTTCAAAGAAAGAATTACTTTCATGAAATGCCCATCTTTTAGTATCATTTGGGTGACTGTCTGTGGACACTAGGAGCCTAAATCTGAGCTAATCCACTTCATTTTAGAGTCATAGATTGGTTTGAGATGAAAGAGAGGTTAAGGATCGTCATCTAGTTCCAGCCCCTCTGCCATGGGCAGGGGCACCTTCCATTAGACCAGGTTGCTTGAAGTCCCATCCAACCTGGCCTTGAACACTGCTGATGATGGGGCATTGTACTGCCAGCCATACCACTGCCAGCACAAGTGCAAACATAAAATGCAAGTCTCAAAAGAATTTTAAAAACAATTACTAAAGAAGGGAAATTGTGATTTCTATTTTTTTTAACTACTCCTTCCTTTTCATTCCCTTGAGAGTCCTTGAGAGCTGGACTCATGTGTTCCTTCATATGTTCACACACACCCTAGTGCCTGCAGTAGGATGTACACATAAATATCTGAATTTGAAAAACCTTTGTTTGTTTCATTTCAGTAATGAACAATGGAGCTTTCTGTAATCTTTGCTCTCAAGGAGACAACCAGTAGAGATCTAATGTCAGTATGCTAGGGCAACTTTGCAGTGATAGTATTTAAGAAAAGAGATCAAAAGCTAATAACCTCTCTGGCTTGGCAAGAGCTTCCAAATGATTGCCTTCTAGACAATTTATCAGGAGAACTGCTGATACATTGTCCTGGTGGAGAAGAAACCAGCAGTTGGTCTTTGCAGTAAAGAAAGCCTTTTAAGCTCCTACTAGCAAGCTTGTACAGAAGAAATGATTAAGGAAAAGCCACCTCCAGGCATGAAAAAAATCTTCACAATAAACCAGATGGGATAAAATTAGAATCTGTTATCATGTCTGAAAAGCTCAATGCTAATGCTGTAATTGCAGCACAGAGTACTGCCATAGAAAGAATTAATACAGCCGCTTTCAATTAAAAATGGTCAAGGAGTATACCATTTGGAAATGGAAGGATTTAAGAAAATTAGTTCCTCTATAAGAGGAAACAAATTCTAGCATTTCACCTGATGTAATATACAACTCACTTAATATATATCAGTATTAAACTAAAACAATGAAACTGAGTCCAGAGAAGACTAACACAGTGGCACCATTACTGTTTTAACTTCTGCCATACAGCAATTGTAGGACTAAATCCTACCTTTCAAACTACACATCTCAAAGGCAAATCTGGTACTATGGAACAATTATTGCCAGAGTTTAGTGTTAAATAATAGATTACATACACATTGCACAGAGTGTGATGCAGTAGTCAAATTTGCATAGATATTTGCAAAAATGATTATAAATATGATGACTAGTGGAGCTTCCTGCACATACCTGGGCAGGGGTTGCACCCAGATACAGGGTTGCACCCTTAGATATAGAGCTTGATGAGCTGACTTTTGAGTTTGCAATACTCAGTGGTTTCGCTCTGCAGGGCTTAATGCAACCATTCTCAGGACCCAGAATTTCAATTCGGGCACAGTGAATGTGCTCCACTCAAAAAGCAACTCAGCTGAAAAGGAAGATCTCCTCCACATGTCTCACTAAAGCCAGACATTTTGAAGTATTGCAGTGTTTCATGAATAAAACGTCTTAAATTGAACTAAAATTGTTCTGAGATCTTGTGAGCTTGAGCTACCTTTCTATGAATTGGTACCCAAGTTCAAATTTTAATGCAATCTGCAACTAAGTCAATTTCCAGATAACCACATTGCACAAGGGTTTTTTTGTTGTTTTTCTTTTTTTTTTTTTTTCCCCGGGATGCCTTGTAGGGTTTGGTGTTTTGGTTTTTTTTTACTGTATAGTTTATTCAGACTTGAAAACTGTAATTTGACTGAAGGATCTTTAGACTGACATTATTCCAAGTCGTACTCTGCTTCCATGGATGGAATTTAACAGGGCATGATCTGGTCCTATGGTTCTAGTCCATCAAAACAGAAATTATATACTTTATTTAAAAAGAAAAGGTCAGTTGTTTTGTGGTAGATTTTGAGACTGAGAAAAAATAATCTTGCAGAGATCAATAAGCTATGAAACATCTCTATAGGGAAAGGTATTTTTCTCTTCAACTTGATACAAGTATAGGCATTATCCATCTCCATTCCACTGAGACTATTTTTTCATGTATCTTACCTAGACTGAGAGTTACATATTTGTTTCAAAGTTAGTAGAAGAGGTAAAATTCAGCAGTCTGAGACACTACTCTTGGCTGAAGTTATACATCTCAAAAACCACCCCAAAATAAAAACACACTTGTTACTTACAGGATGGAGGTGACTTGAGTCTCACGCCTAAAAATACAAGCTTAATCTTTTGGAACATCCCATGGAAAAGATCAATTTTCAATTGACAGGAGCATTCACTGTTGCAAATCTCCCTGCTGGGATACAAAACCGAGGTCATTTATGAAAAGGAATATAATGAAAGGCAGGGCTGATCCCTTTAGTTTTATGGATACATACCAAAAAAATCTATCTAATCAAAGACTGTAAATTAACAGGATGTTAAAGCATGCTGCTTTTCTGTCTGTGGTTACTGAAAAGTCACCAGATGCCCAGGATCAATAGATGTTGTGCATATTTTAATTATTCTTCTGAGTTTAGAACTTAATTACTCTTATGAACTTCAGGTAGTTTTGGCAGACATAGTGTACCTGGAAGCTGTGAGTTTTATTGTTGTTTCATCAGCTAAAACAAAGTGCCAGCATGCTGATGGAGAGTCATACTTTTATTTCCAGTGGCTTCTCTGAGGTGCTGGAAGCTGATACCACAGAGATTCCAGTATGACTCCCACACCACAAAACTATGTTTAATTTGCTAGAAACAGGGGAAATCTGTTAAATAAAGGACATTATTTTATAATCCTACATTCATTTTCAGGAACAATACTCCCGGTCTTGTGGACACTGACAGCGCCTGTAAAGAAAAGTTAGAGAAAACATTAAATGTCAGACAGGACAGACAAGAGGGGGAAAAATAATCAACCAAAACCTAACTTACATTACCTGTACTTGAATTCAGGGAAGGTTTAGACTGTATGGATGACACTAAAAAGAAAGTAATCTGCTTTCCAGTTAAAGAAAGTGTGTAATTAATGGGTGCCATATCAATCTGTCAAATTACAGGCTTGTAACCCGCTCCCTGGATGCAAGTCATTCCTCAGGCTGCTGCTAGAGAGTTTATCCTCCCAGGCAACCCTCCCTGTTCATCTCCCTTTGGTGCTAAATAAAGCTGGCAAACAGCAAGCAGGCCTCTGTGCAGAGCCTCACCATGTGTTGTAGATCAGCAGCCTTGCTGCAGCCTTGCTCTGCTCTACCTTCCCTGGCCCTGAGTTCCCTGTCTCATTTAAGAAACCATCGTTCTGTGATTCTTTTGTCTTCTACTCTTGCTCTGCTACCAAAAGCACTAGTTTTATCCTGCTCCACTTCTGCTTCTTCCAAATATTTTGTTGGCAAAGGAGTGAAATATTAATTACTTCAGTAATGAGTTAACAAAAGCTTGCTTTGTTCTTTTGTCATCTGATGCTGGACTAAGTCATATGGGAGCATACACAAAATACAGGTTACTAGCAGCTAACAAGAAGCACAAAATTTACTCCTTGCAAAATTGTGTGCACAACAGTAAATCCAAATAGGACAGGCTGATTTGTTAAACAGCCACAACCACTAATGCGCAACATCTATCTTAAACATTCTTTTCATAATTAAATTGCACTATAAATTACTAGAAATAAGGATTTAGAATTGGGAGAAAAGATGCTGGAGGAAATAAATCAGATCAAAGCTGGTAAGAAAGAAAAGCATGCATAAAAGTCATAGCAATTGAAGGTTAAAATACATTTCTATGTAGCTGTGCACTTCCAAGTAAATCTTTTAAAATCATTGATGGGGATGGATATTCTATCAACACTTGAAATAATTAAAATTTATAATAAATCAATCAATCCAGAATGTGAGCAATACTCATGTGACACCTGCATATCTGTTTGTTTGGGTTTTTTTTCCTATTCTCCTTTATTTCTCTAGAAATTCAGCTACTAAAGTCTTATTTATTCATTTTTGTACACTATGAACATTCATTTTACATTCCATATTATTAGTTGTGCCTACTTCCTGCTGTGGCCAGTAGCCTCCTTCAACTGAAACATGACATTAGGTTCTTCCTAGGTGGATTAGGATTCCAGAGCACTTCTTGTCAGGATTTTTTGCTGTTAATAAATGATACAACCTTTTGTGTGTCCTAATTTTTCTAGATAATTTTTTTGAAGGATTTGCTCTCATCCTTATGCTGATAATGAACTAAAAATCAGATGTATTGTATCTTTTTTTTTTTTTAATACCCAGTGCTAAAGACTCCTAATAGTTCAAAGGAAAAGTTTATGCCTCCATCCTGGCACCGTCCCCTGAGTGTGTTGGAATGACATGGGAGCAACAAAATGCAGGACGGGAGGCTGGATGCGACATTTCACATGCAAAGCTGGCTCAGCTCTCCAAGTATCTGTTCAACCTCAGCCTGTCCAGTTGATCACGTATGGTGCACAGAGCCACGTATGCATTGCCAGGGGTTACTTGCAGCTGTCTGCAGAACAGCCAGCTGCTCACTGTGATGACGCTGTCAGGAACTGTGTCCAGAGCATCCAGAGCAACCCAGTTTGTGGTTACAGGTTGCCGAAGCTTCCAGATGTTCTGCCCCACAACTTTGCCGGAAGAAAACTTTGAGAACCCTTATTTAAGAGGTGGGACCTTTCAGGTTGTTATTGGGAAGCAGGGATGTCAGCAGTCTGACTGAACAGGACACAGAGAGCTCTCTTATTCTTCCTTCTCAACTCCTGCCCTCACTTCTATAACTGCTTCCCCTCTAGTTAAAACAGAGATTCATTTCAAGTTCAAAGTCCATTTCAAAGGTCTCCTCATCACCATCACCTGTTGAGATGCCTCATAACAATGAACCCCACTGAGCTGGAGACAGTCAGATGAGCTCCCAAACAGCTACAGAGGGCACACTAACAGCCTCAAAGTCGGTGGCTCAGGAAGTGTGGGCCAGATTTGCAAATGCACTGAGACATCCGAAGATGCAGCTAGGCATGCCACAGGATTTATATGAATGCCTAACCAGGCTCTGGCTAGCTGCCACTGTCTTTCAAAATTAGTTAAATGCTCATGTGCTTTTGTTAATCCTGCTATGTGCTTTTCTGCCTTTTGGGGCAGTTCAATCTTTTTTTATTCTGGTCCTGGGTTATTATGTTACAAAGCTGTACTTTGATATATATCACAAAATAATTTACATTAAGTATGTACAGCCTTAGAGAGCAGGGCCATTTCTGTGTTTCTTGTTTTTAGTGGTGATTGCTAACTAACAGCTTTAGCATTCCTATAGCTGTGCCATCTGACGACTGCAAAAAATCCTCAAAATATTAATTAACTGAGCCACGCAACGCACCTGTGAACTAGATTTTTATCATTCATTGGCAGATGGGGAAACAAAGACACAGAAAGGTTGAATGCCTTACTGAAGAGCCCAAAGGAGGCCTGTTGCAGAGCTGAAAAACAAACAATTAGAACCCAGATACACCAACATTTGGTGCTGCACATTATTACTCTGCATTACATCTCAGGTCTTCCTTTCAAGTCTCAGACCACAATCCCTTTGTAACTCAAAACTCTTCTTCTGCTACTCCTCTTCTACCT
The DNA here is from genome assembly GCF_001431845.1 of Calidris pugnax. Taxonomy (NCBI): domain Eukaryota; kingdom Metazoa; phylum Chordata; class Aves; order Charadriiformes; family Scolopacidae; genus Calidris; species Calidris pugnax. The sequence goes on from NW_015090885.1 coordinate 3,675,941, forward strand.
CAAAGCCCTGCCATTATCTTCTTTCTGTTGACAACACCCAACCTGTCACTCAGCCGTGGGTCATATTTTTGACTCTAGATTCTCATATTCTGTTGAAGCCTTGCAACTAGTTCTTTACTGGGTGTCTAAGACACAGCTTTCCCATCTTATCTTTGTAGGTAAAGTAGTTGTCTAAAGTTTCATCATATATCAATAGCTGCAACCCCTTTCTTTTGGCCTTGACAAATGCAATCTCACACAATCAATATTCCTCCAGAAAACATTGCTGAAGAGATCATTTCTGTAAGCCCTTTGCTTTGTCTTTGTCATCTCTTCACCAATCCCCCTTCATTTTATTTTACAAACCTAAGCTCTTCTCTTCATTTTTTAAGTCCCTCATTGCCTGTTCCTGTATTATCTGTATCGGCCATTCAGTATAAAAAGGTTAAGTCCTACCATATGCACCCCTATAAAGATGGCAGGATAGCAGAAAGACTGAGAGAGAAAAGGTTGGTCTCTTCCTTTGAACAGAAGACTCTTTCACTCTGGGATTAGAAAAGCAGAGTGTCAACAAGTAACTGGCAAGACAACTGGTATCAATAAGAAATAAAGGAATAGATTAATATGAAGACTTCTGACTAATGTCTAATAAGTTAGGTAGTAACTATTAGCTAGTAAAATTGTCCTCCAAATATAAAAAATACTTGATTTTACAGCTCTTATAGGTGAAGCAGATTTCAAGGCCACAAAACCCTCTTGCTTGCATGCTTGCGATCTGTCTATATAGCTAATATCTACTGTGAAGGAAGAGGAACAATTTATCATTGAGGAAAGGGAGAATAGGAAGAAAGAACTTCTTTGTGTCTTTACAGCAAATCATTCACAGATTTAGCAAGGAATATTTCTGCTGAAAAGAAAGTTGCTCTACTGAAACCAGGACAATTTTAGTAGCTAGAGATACTAATTTGTGGCTCTGGACATTCAAATCACAAGCACCTATAAATTACAAAAAAAAATCAGCTTATTTTGAAAGGCAAGTGAGACTACCCCAAAGATCAAAAAAGAAGCCAAGAAACCATTTCTGCTTTTATTTTACTGTGGTACTGCTGGGGCAAACAAGTCAGGACACATGTATTAAACAGTTCCTTAAAAATAACACAAAACTACTAATGGTTAGATGAATGTCATAGTGTCTTCCAGGGATCTTTGGTAGTATGTATCTACATCAAGATAGCAAGGACCATAAAAACCACCATGACACAAACTAATATAGCCTGAAATGTTGTTCCATGAAAAAAATTTCAGGCTCTGAAATAATTCTATTAAGCAGCAATTTTATAAGGAAATACAGCTAGAAGCATAAAACCACAGAATAGTTTGGGTTGTAAGGGACCTCTAAAGGCCATCTAGTCCAACTCCACTACAATGAGCAAGGGCATCTTCAACTAGATCAGGTTGCTCAGAGCCCCATCCAACCTGACCTACCACCTCTCTGGGCAACCTGTTCCAGTTATTCAATACTGTGTGGCAGTGTGCTCTCCTCTTCCCTCCTCCCGCCCCAGCTTCCCCGGTTCCTGCTTGGGCCATGGCCATAAAAACACCAATTGTGATAAATTGAACCTGGACTTTGGAGGATGGCTGGCAGCACAGCCAAAATGCTGTCGGGAGTGGGGACCTAGATAATTTGTTCCCATGAAAATATGACCATAGGTCAACTATCTTACTGTATAAATAGCAGACAGCCCAAGAGCCCTTTGAGCTCTCCTGTATGACAGTGGGCTGCATGCCAGGATCTCCCCCAAATGCTTCCTTAAGGTTCTACTCCTCGAGGTTGAGAGATTCCTTGCTGCAACAGATTCTCAGTAAGTGACTAATAGCATGCTAAACTTTGAAATCTTAGCTGAGTGATAGAAAGGATTGATTGCGCATATATAATCCTTTAGACCTAAGCCATTGACCAAGTCTAGGACTAGAATTGGATCCAGCTGCACCTAGACTCTTCTCTGAGAAGGAGTTTAGAAAGCAAGGGGGTCCTTTCTGAAACTCATGACTCAACAGGAAGGTCTCCCTAACAGCTTGTCTGACCCTGTCCTCTACGCAGTAAATAATCAAGTGTACCTTGCCATCAAATCTCGTAAAACACTGTCACATTTAATATTAATTTTGTTAAATCACTGCTTCACCTTAATAAATATTTCACTACTTCTCTCTTATGAGTGAAGTCAATCACTCCACCTGCAACACACTGTCATTGTAAAGAATTTCTTCCTTATATCTAGTCTAAATCTACCGTCTTTTAGTTTAAAACCATTGCCCCTTTTCCTATTGCAACAGGCCCCAGTAAAATGTTTGTCCTTGTCTTTCTTTTATAAGCCCCCTTTAAGTACTGAAAGGTCGCAATAAGGTCTCCCTGGACCTTTCTCTTCTCCAGGCTGAACAACCCCAACTCTCTCAGCCTGTCTTCAGAGGAGAGGTGTTCCAGCCCTCTCATCATCTTCATGGCCCTCCTCTGGATCCACTTCAACAGGTCTATGTCCTTCTTAAATTGGAGCAGGTCCAGAGCTGAATGCAGTGCTCCAGGTGGGCTCTCACAAGAGCAGAGAAGAGGGGCAGAATCATTTCCCTTGCCATGCTGGCCACAATTCTGATGCAGCCCAGGATGCAGTTGGCTTTCTGGGCTGCAAGCGCACATTGTTGTTGGCTCACGTTGAGCTTTTCATCCAACAGATGAAATGCCTTTTATAGAAACACTAAATTAAACGTTGAATTTACATAATTTTATGCAATTCAAAAGAATGTCCCAGAGTGCAGTTACAAGAGACTACACAGAAAGGTCTTTCCAAAGTTGGAGATTCTCCACACAAGACAAATAAGAAATTGGATACCCAAGATAACATTCTTCCATCCCTTCTTCATGCTAGCAAGATTCACTCATTTTAATATACTTGTCAATTTAGGATGTTGTGAACCTGGTGGTGGTGTGACAGGAACTGACATTTTAGATGAGTTAAGAATGAAGAATGGGTACAGTGATGAAAATGTATCCACATCAAAGATCCCAACCAGCAGCAGAGACATTTTGACATCCTTGTCCTAGGTTCTAGTTAAAAAAAAAAAGAAAAAAGGCACAAAACAATAGAATAATTTAGCTGGAAAACAAATGAGTTAGTAATCCATCACTTTACACAAGGTGAGATGTAATATTGCACCCAAAAAAAAAAAAATTAAAAATTTAACATGGGGAAAAAAAAAAAAAAGCTGTATTGAGTTAGCAATTTTCTATAGATGGTAATAAAAAGACAAGATGCTTTTTCCCACACATAATGGGAAAGAGTATGAAAAAGATACAACCTCCCAGCATTATCAACACAATGATGAATGATCTGCAATCAAGAATCAGTTGCAAAATACCTACAACAATCATCCGCTTGCTCTGGTAGTACCTCTAGTAGGCAGCAGTATGCTTGCACTCCTGAAATGTAGCTGAGATCAGGGAGAAGATAATGAGGCAGAACTGCTGAAGGTGTGTGCAGCAGGTTTCCCTTCACAGTAGCTGTTGGTCTAATGTTATTACAATGTGGTTTTTTATGTATTCTTAAAATTGTTTTTTACCAGGAACACTTAGTGGATTCTTCAGACATTCCTATCAGACTTAGAATGTTAAATAATGGACTGTATATAAGGCAGAGCTCTTGTTTATTTTTCATCCTGCCCTTCTCTGTGCATTGTCATTTTAACGTATTGTAGCTCAATATCTGTGTTTACATTAACTGCAATTCAAAAGTCATTTAAACTGTCGATATAATGTCAGGGAATCTCTTGTTTCCTTCCTCCCACCTTCTCTATGAAGGGCCAAAGAAAATAGGGATGGTAATCTGTAATCCACCTAGGAAATGTGTCCTACTCATGTGGGAGGATTTGGACAGGGAATGAGTCTTTTTATTTCTAGTCTATGTTTAGAACAGAAGCCTTTTTTAGAACAGGAGCCTTGTAGGTGTGGAAGTAGACACGGCAAGGAAAAGAAGCAAGCCATTAGTACTGAACCATGTGTGTCAGCAGTAACATCTGTGAGACCAGATATAAAAGAGGGATAAATCAGCCACAAGGAGGAAAAAGGGCCTAGAAGTTATACAGACCAGAGAAGCTTTGGATTGGGGAGCAGGGTCCAAGGTGTGTGAGGTGATGAGGCTTGAAGAAGTATAAGGATGGCAGGAAGTGGGGATCGTAGAGTAAGGATATTTGAGTCAATGAGATGATGGTGACAGCAGAACGGATGGGAGGGGTCTGAACAGGCTGGAAAGAGGCAGCAAATGAGTGGTCACCTCTGGGGAGAAGGAGAAGACAACATTAACGGTGGGAGAGCAGAGACTATGGAGTAGATTCAGAAGACCTGATGGGCCTTGGGTATCAGAAGCTGGTATGAAGGAGATGAAGGTGACTCAAAGCTGGAAGAACTAGGGCATTAGATTTGTGTCTTGCTGAGGCACTTCAAACTGGTGTGTTTAGAGTAACACAGAAACACGAACAAAATTCTTTCAGGAACAGAGGTGATATAGGCAGTCTTGATATAAAAGGGTAAATACAAATGCCAGTAAACACTTGATAATAGGTACAATGCTTAATTGAAGACAATGTGATATGAGGCAAGAGTGATGAACAACTATAATCCATGGAATAATATCTTAATACTGGCATTTTACCATCTCCTGAGATAGCAGAATCTAATTGAGGAAGTTAAATAAGAAGGAGTTGCAATAATCAAAGTCCTAAAAGCATGTGACATCAGGCAGTGTTAAAAACGTTAATATCCCAGCAGTATTTCTTATTTGGCAATTTAAAGGGTGAATACTATTATTAACAGAGGCTTTTTATCACAAAACTAGATCTATTAAGACCCTCAGTGTTCTTACTGATATTGGATCAGACTGCTGCCAAAAAGACAGCTTTAAAGTTGGGGCAGATTTTAATAAATTCAAGCCAATTTTTAACATTTTTGTACTAAAAGGCATTAATTATTAACAACTTTGTGACATCCACATTTGCACTTTTGCTGAACCATTGAGCTAAATGTTATGAACATTTAACTGCAATAATTCATATTTTTAAAACTTTAGCATTTGATGCCAAAAAATCATGAAACTATCAGAGATAACAACTCTTCAACCAAGTACTTTATGCAGCCTAATACTAATGAGCAGGAACAAATTATTTTGTTTTTAAAGACTCTGCCATTAGTAGAGCAAATAAGATTCAAACAAAAAAAAAAAATTGCATGCGAGTTACCTATCTGAGATGTGTTGAAAAGACCTTGTGATCTGAAGTCTCACAAGATAATGACAGGTGTAATAGAAAACAATGCTAAAAGCAATCTATTTCAGACCCTTTGACAGACCTCCCTCATGTGAGAGGTTACTAATGGGATTGAAGTCAAAGAGACATTTCCTATCCTACTGTGCTCATTGTAAGATGACTGCCACAGACTTACCACTGTAGCTGTTCAACTTGACCCTCATGTAAAAATAGAGTATTTTAATAATGTCACAGCAAGCTTTCCAGATCTTTTTAAGAACAGTATCTCTTTTTTTATGAGGTGACTCTTTCTGAAGAACATCATCAAGCAGGCACAGTTGTGAGACATTGTGTTCATTAATAGGTTCCACCTTGACTTCTGTAGAATATGAATCACTGACCTGTTCACAGGCAGGGAATTTTCTTTAAGTCAGATAGACAATTATTTTGCTTCATCAAATAAAAAGGCTCTACCTTACACTGAAGAAACTAGAATAATGAAACATCCCTTCCCAGTAGTTTGTAAGGAGATCTTGTATTGTTAAAATTAAATACATGGAGACAGAGCTATATAATTTGTGGGCAGAAGCTGAGGAAAACTGAAGTATAATTTATGCTACTTCAGGATTGGAAGTAGAAAGAGTTTTTTAGGTAAAATAGACTGTCAAGAGTTCCTCCCTACAGAAGCTGAAGAAAATAAGCTCCTCTTCTGGGAATAACAAAATAGAAATATATTAAAGAATGTCTTTGAGCATAAACCAATATGCATTATTATTTGGCCTAGGAAACACCTAAAAAAAGCTTCATGAAAGAGATATCATGAAAAATTGTGTCCTTATAACACCACATGAGATGTACCTTGAAAGACAGGCTAAGTCTCAAATTTCCCTAGCAGCTTCTACATTATCTCTGGAGAATAGCATGGGTAAAAATGTGAGGGGAGAAGCTGACACCTTCAACACCAAGGAAATGCTTGTTACATATTTTGAATATTTTGATTAGAGTTGGTCAAAAGACTTTTTTTAGACTTTAAAAGCTATTTTAATTTCATATTAGAAGAAATACATATTGAAACAGAATTGGGACAAATTTCTATTTTTAAACACAGAGCGATGGAGAGATGTTTCTTGCTTTCTTGGTAGCCAGGTGATTACCCAGTATGTGAGAAATCTCCATTAATCAGTCACCAGACCTTTAATACAGGCTCATCTCCTACTTGAAACAGTAATTACAAACCACAACCACTGCTGATTGCTGCAAACATTATCTGCTTTGGGGATACATGTTAATTACATATGATATGATACCCATTAATTTATGCAGTTAACTTCTATAATTTAGTCTTGTAGTTCATAGCTCTTCATGGAGTATATTTCATCATACTAGTTTGTGTTTTGGGAGCTGAGGAAGCTGGTTACTGGAAGGTAATAGAAAATAAGGAGTTCTAAAGGAAAGAAAGTATGTATGAATTTTTTGGTTTTTTTTTATTTTTTACGACACCCTGTACTAGTGGAGACACTTGAAAACAAACTCTTTTTCTACCCATTGTGTCTTTTTTCCATTTCTGTTTGTATATAATGCAGTAGGAACATAATTTTTCTTTCCTTTTTTTTTCTATACAAGCAACAGTAACTCACTGGAACTCAGAGATTAGCGTTAGGAGCAGAAAATGATCAGTAAAGTAATTTAAAGCTTTTTGTAGGGAGACAAAAGTTCCAGTTCCAGTGCACAGTCTCTCAGACAACAAATTACTAAATTATGCTAAGACTGAATGAAGTTTGAGATCAGAGACAGTCTGCATTAGCTGATTCTTCAGCCAAAGCAGAAACGAACAATGACCTACATGCAACATACATAAAAAATTTTGGTTCCTTTACAGAGAAAATGAATTGGCCAATTTAAGTATAGTTAATTGAGACTTGATGTCTAATTAATTTCAAGTGAAACTTTACAGGATGCAGTAATCTCCTGGCTACTGCCTGTACATCAAGATTTTTTGTATTTAAAGAGATGAAATAAAGAAAACTAAAGGAAGGAAAACAATGTTTAATGTACAAGATGTGATCAGGAAGGAAAAAGTTAGCCAATAAATCAGAACTTCAGGGACTGATTTTCTAAACTGGTGAAGATCCTTGGATATCCTTTGCTCTAATGTCAGTTGAGTGTATTCTCCATCTCAAGAGAGGTGCTCACAGATTATAGGAACAGGTCAAAGTATGTAAAAATCATTTGTCAAAATTGTGCAAAGTATAGCACACCTGTTTCTCATTCAGTGTGGTACTACTTATGAGTGAAAAATAAATTTCTCCTTTTAAACCAGAGATTTAAACTATCTTTTCAAGTTTCTTCAGAACTTTCAGATGGTCTAACTTTTATAAAGATATGCCCTCCCAGTGAAATCATTGTCAAGTTTGCTGCCTCTGTTCACATTCTACCCTCCTTGGGTTTACAGTACTGAAAAATTATATGATACTTGGGAAATGCCTAATTAAAGCACATCAAATCCACAGAGATCTATGCTTTGGCTTCATTACGTACAGACTCTCACTGCTTATGCAAACACTATTAAAATTGGGACCTTTGTTTCTGTTTATTAGAAATAACATTAAATATGCAGTAAAACACCTCAGCATTTTGTATCCATGATGGAGGGGAATGAGGATCTTGAACTTCCTGTTTTCACTGTCTGCATAGCCACATTTGCACAAATATAATGGCTTTACAGCATGACAGAGAGATGGAAGACGATATACCCAAACACAGCCCAAGCCTAACTCTTTGATATTAAAAAATAAAGTTAAGTTGTAATAGTAAGTCTTTCCCTGTCACCTGTACTCTTTCCTGTGGGAAAAAACACAAGCAGTATGCATTGTAAATTAATTTTGCTGAAGTTTGAGGATGGAGAGAATTGGATGAAAGGAACCGTCCTTCTTAACAAAGAGTACACAGTTCATGGGAAATTAAAAACAGTGTTCTGTGAGCAGTTGGATTACCCTTAGCTTGAAGTTTACATCCTTTCCTCTCTCACTCCCAGGAGACCTCTGAAGACTTACAGTTAGAACTGAATTCTCAGATTCTTATTTAACTTGCAAATATATTTTCTGTAAATGAAGAGCATCAAAGTATACAGCTCACCTATTCTGTTGCATCTTCATGGATGGAAAAAGGGTCTTTATTCTCATTAGGTAAGTAGACTCCCAGCACTGTATAGAATATATACTATATGGAGACAATAGGAACATTCTCATTTTCATTGATTTACTGTAGTAAGGACCTCCCTTCTCCTGTCCTCTTGGCATTCCTCCAGATGGTTCCATTATCTTTTTGAACCTCCGGGTCTGGAAAGTAGACTGTCAGGGATCTATGTGAACAGAGAACAGCATGAACTGTTTTAGCAACTTCCTCCCTTTTGTCCTACCCCCACAAAAATTTAAGTCAAAATAAAACAGCTCGACAGGATTTCTCTCCAGCAGAGTTTGGGCTTTGCTTCCTTCATAGTTTTATGTCAGACTTACAGGGAAGAAAAACAGAGAAGGTAAAGCAAACAGATGCAGTGGCTACCCCAGTCTAACAGTGCAAAGACGTGAACCAAACCTATGTACCAGCAAAGACAGTTAGCTTTCTTCAACTTCTTACCCTAGTGATCAAGTAATAACATACAGCAGCTTGGTCCTGTGACTGACAGTTGAGAAAACAAGCTTCTCGGCTGCATGAGACACTGCTAAGTAGCTCTGCTACACCAGGGTACAGAGGGACTTCAGCACTCTGGAAGTCTTTGAATACCATTTCAGATAACAGAGAGATTTTGCTTTTGAAAGATTTTGTTTCTTTTCTCTTTACTGAATAAATGTACAGTTCTATCAAGCAAATTTGGCACACCTTGAAATGGATGGTATTAACAAGTTAGCTCCCCTAAAGGGAAATACTATTTTCACATAGATGCGGCAGGTATCTCTAATAACTTATTGTCTCTATATATTTATGACATATAGGGCTCCCTTTATATCAGTGTAAGAGAAGTAGAACAAATTATAGCTACCTTACAAGTTGAATCATGTCATGTGTGTCTAAAAGCATATTAAAAGCAATGAAACAATATCAAGGAAAACTTCAGTTTGAAAACAACCAGACAAAAATATTATGCAGGTATAAAGTTGGTATAATGTTTGAGCGCAATTAAATACCCTCATGTTTGCCGGAGTTCTGCTTCTGTTTACTCAACTGTCCTTGAGTAGTTCACCATGAGTTTTCAGCCTTTGAGCTTGCCTGGCTACCTACAGCTTTTCTCCTCCCTGACAGGGTGACCATAGTTGCTACACCTGATAATGGAACCTATTGGGCACCCCAGCTCTTATTCACAGGTTTCAGGACAGAGAGGATAATAGAAAATTTAAATTTTTTTAGGTTTCCTTTCTGAGCCAAGATATTTACAGAGAAAAGTACAGAACATGCAGGCATGATGCCAGGGATGGGGGAGCAGTTTGGATTTTGTTGAGCAGCTCTGCTGCCTGTGGCTTACATCTCTTAATTTTCAGACTAATTTTGTTTTTTTACTTAGTTAAGCTGTATCCCACCTTATGAGGGAAAAAAATGTTAGACAGGAAGAACAGAAAAGGGAAACTGAACTTCCAGTGAGCTAGAGTAAACTGCTTGGTTACTCATAGCAATATTTAGATACAAGAGAAGGAATGGATGTTCGGAAGAATAAGTATTTGCCTCTATAGTAAGTCACAACAGCAATAACAAAGCCAAGAGGCATGTCTTGGCATTGAACCAATCATCTGAAATCTCTATAACTTCATATAATGCTGAGAAAACAGATATTACTACTAATGATTTTTCAGGATCCTCACCACTGCAGCTAGTTTGGTCCTATACCCGAGACAATAAAGCAATCACTTCACAGTGATTCACTGAAGAAGTCACTTCACAGAAAGTTGGACTCTAGTTTCTGTAAGATAAAGGTACTGAGCCAATACACTCAAAGAAATTCATGCCTTGACAATACTCTGGTAATGTATAATTCCTAGCCAATAAACTCATGAGGCTCTTATCTTTGTTATCATTTCAGCACATTGATCATGAACAATTAATGATCGGAACACAGCTTTTGCACCGATATAAGCCTATCTGCTGAACCACAGATCGTACAAAATTCATGACATCCCCTCAGCCAGGAAATCAGAAAAATTAACTGGGTATACCTCATGTTAGCTTTTTATTTAATATCAGCCAGTAACATTCAATGGAAATTCACATACGTTGAAGTCCAGACAGTCTTTATTTTCTAAAAAGCAGGACAAGTTTCTCACCTTTATTTTGGCTTACTGTTAAGCCCTTCTATATCTCTAGCTTTTCTCATCCCTTAGTTATTGGAGAATTAAGAACATAACTGACAGTGGGAACAGCCTTAGGACTAGTAAAAAGAAAAACATAAATACTTCATGAGGAAGAACTGCAAAAATTATAAGCATGACCCAATTTGCCTGGTTCTGCTGTCTGCTAGAAAACAGAATGACTCTGTCAGTATTTCTCTTGCCACTCTCCAGAGCAAAATGCGCATGTACAAGACTAGCTGGGCAAAAAGAAGGTATCTGGGAACACATATTTGTCTACAAACACTTAGGAGCTTAGACTGAGGTGAGATAGTTAGAGATGATAAATTTTGAATGAAAGAGGCCAGAATTCAGCCACCGATAGTATTAAACTTTAAGAGTAACACACTTGTCACTGACCATGCAAAACCAGCACAGATCTTGATCTCAGCTTGATGAATGACAAATATGGATAAATACTTCAAATAATTGTTTCTAAGCATGAAAAATAGCTACTATGCTTAGCATTTTCGAATACTAGTAAAGTTATGCAACTACAGGTAACTGATCCATTTACTTGAGGCTCAGAAGAGAAAATGTTGGGGTTTTTTCTTGAAATGAGGTATTGAGTACTTTAAAAGTGTTCAGGAGACAGAGTGAAAAATCTATTTAGCTGCCTTCAAGAAAGGAACACCATGTTATCACCTAAAAGTGATATGAAGACTACTGTGTAAGATGTACAGGAGGGCTTCATTAAATATCTTACCATTTTCTATACTGTAAGAAGTAGCAGAGTGTTAAGGGCTGTATCCTGTGTCTGCACAATTCAGTTATGCCTTACAGTGCCTATTATCAGATATTTAGATAGTTTTCCCGAATATCAGAAAGTTTGAGAGAAATCAGAAAATCTGTCCTCTTGGCCTTAATAACATTAGAAATAAAATCTCAGCTCTTCGTTTGCTTTTAAACATTTGTATTTATTTGTTCTGTTACTTCCATGCTCAACAAAGAATTTTTATTTTTAGGTGTATAGTTTACACTCCTCATCATGGTGTGCTCTCAGTTTAATTTCTTTTGCCATCTTGCTACATATCTTGGTGTCCTTAAGAAAGAGTACATTGTCCTAGTGGCCAGTAGCCTGCTTTGGTCCTTTTTATCTCCATTTTCTTCAAAAATACCTTTAACTGAGATTAAAGTTTCATAGGAAACATCTTTGTAGTTAAGAATCAGACCTAAGGAACTAAATCAAAGTTTTAATAAACCAGGAGGAATCATGTGTCTAAGCTGATTTGCAGAGGGGGTACCTGAGGGTATATAAAAAGACATGGATCAAGTTTACCAATATTTTTCCCTTATTCATCCAATACTTTTAAAATGGTTCTTGAAGTGAATGTTCTAACTCATAGGTATAAATGCACAGACTTTGCAAAATAGGTGCAACAAATACACAATAAATTATGAGAAAAATAGATCTGGAAATCTAAATCTAATCTGGAAATACATAAAATTAATCTGAAGCTTCAGAAATTGTTACTTTAATACTTGTAAAGTAACAGATTTCTTAGCAGTTGCCTAGTAACACTACCATATTAGAATCTTGGGACTATTATGTCATACTTTAGCTTTACAGGATTTAATGCATCTAATAAGATAGTCCAGTAATACATCATTATGGATAAGGTATACACTGTGAAATTCTGCCATGGCAGTACATTTTTGTGCAAAAATGTGCCATATTCTTTACTATGCATGTAGCGATTAAATCCTTTCAAATATAGTATATGTGTCCATTAGGAAATTATTTCTCTAGTATTTCTTAGCTTCAGAAGGCATTTATGAATGTGCCTTCAAACTCTGGTTGCTATGAATGCACCTTCAAACTCTGATTAGTATTCATGCTTACAGTTCTACTATTCCATTTTAAAAGCCCGAGAAGACAGAGAAAAAAGTTACAGTCAAAGAGTTAAAAATTGAAAAAATTGAAAAAGTTGGGGTGAGTGAGTGACAGGGAACAGAGCAAAGATGATTTCACATCTACCATGAAATTATCACAGAATTTACAGTTTACAAATGTTCTACCATATACTGAAAAAATTATTTTGTACTTGAGGTTTTTTCTGAAGTTTTATTGAACTTGAAAAGCTGTTGTTAGTGAAATACATAAAGCTGTTGTAGCAGTGATTAGGAAAATCTTTTTCATCCTAGAGTTTATACACCAGGGAAAACAAGAAAAAGTACTTCAAAAATAGTTCATTGGTTTACTTCGTTTTTCGATACAAATGCAAAGGATATATAAGATATCACTATTATAACATGCTCTGCAAAACTCCAAACCTTTATCAGTCTAATACGTTCCCATTTAGTTTACAGCACCAAGGAAGGCAAGAAACAGTTCCATATAATTTTAATTTCCTCTTAAATATAGATGGGAGGTATAGTAAGCATTTCAGCTTCATATATGCATTCATTTCTAATGAAGACATAGCACCCCAAACCTTAAACTTCCCTTCTGTATGTACAAAAAGATAAAAATCTATACAACATAAAAAACCGTGAATCAACCTATAATTTAAGTTCAATAAGATCAAGGTTACGATAATGCCACCCTTACTTCAAAAAAATCTAATAAGCAAGTTCTGTCATAGAGCCCCAAGAGTTTATACTTTTGTCCACATGGACAGGAGCAGGAAGTTGTGAATTTATTTTGCTGTACTCCACGCAAATTAAATGTGAGCTACAGGCTACAGATTTATACTGCAGTACTCAAAAACTCTTCTCCAGTGACTCTCAGTGTAATAGATAACGTATTCCTTACCTTGGTGTATACAAAAATGTCCATTTTCTTGCATGAAACAACTCTAGAATTGTCACCTCCACCCCAACATTTTTTTAATATATTAGAAGAAGAGAGGCACAATATTTTAAACAGTTAAACCTCACAGTGGTCCCAACAGATCAGAAATACAAATATCCAGAGTCCACTGCCTGGAAGACATCATACAGAAAAACCTTATAAGGTGACGGAGTGGACAGAGAGAGGTAATCCACAGACAACATGGAGAAATCAGAGCAATCTGATGGGCAGAGCAAGAAAGCATTTTTTCCACAGCTTTTAACTATGTATTTAATATTAATATAGTTTAGATTTACTGCTTTCTGTGATTCTCAAATAACTATGTTACCTCAAATGTGTCCTCAAGCGTTCAGCTGCTTGGGACCCTGGAATGCTTCATGCTGCTTGTGCAGAAAAAAGGAAGGCACCAGAGAGCCAGATCCAGTCCATAACTTATATTGATAGCAACTATCACTTGAGCAGGAAAAAGAAGTATCAGTAAGAAAACAAAGAAAAGCCTCACTTGAGAACCTGTTTTGTTTTTGTGGAGTTCATTCTCTTTTGATCAAAAAGGCATTGGCAATGCAATCTGCTGTTTACACAGGAAAAAAATATTAGCAAATGAAAGGTGTACATATAAACTGAAACAGATGTGCTAAGAAGACACTTGAAAAATAACCGTGTAATAATGTTAGAAATAAATATCTGTTTGGAGCCTAGTAGATTGTTAGTAAAATGAAAGGAGGTAAAGCTAGAAAACACATGTAAGGAATTCATATTTTGCCATGGTGTGGTTTTGTATTTTGCTAGACTTCTACTAACATTTCTCATTTAAAAAAAAAAAAAAAAAAAAAAAAGGTGAGCAGTGATTAACTTCTTTTCCTATGCTACCTATGCTAACCATGCTAACCATTCTAATAGTAACATATTGTAACAATCCTAAATAAAAGAATCAATGAATTGTACTAAATGCATTGTAAATATGGTGTAATACCTTATTAAATGGTGTAATACTTTATTAAAAGATATTCACTAGTTATGAAATAATAAAAATTGTGTTTTCTTCCTTTTAATAGTAAAAATAATTTAATCAATAGTAAATGCTCAGTACATTCTGATAATTATTTTCAAACTATGTTCACTTCCCAGTGTATTTTTAAACCACCATACTATTAAAAAATATTATTAATATTCAAAGAAATAATAAGGTACAGTAAAAATTGTTTATTTCACTGTGATTCACATTTAACTAATGCATTACTAACAGATTACAGAATCACAGAATCACAGAATCTTCTAGGTTGGAAGGGACCTTAAAGATCATCTTGTCCAACCGTCAACCTAACTGAAAAAAATAGACACCCGCACAACAAACAAGAAGCATCACCATCACTAAACCATACCTCCCAGCACTACATCAACCTGTCTTTTGAACACCTCCAGGGATGGTGCCTCAACCACCTCCCTGGGCAGCCCATTCCAATGTCTGATAACCCTTTCGGTGAAAAAATTTTTCCTAATATCCAGCCTGAACCTCCCCTGGTGTAACTTGAGGCCATTTCCTCTCGTCCTGTCACCTGTGACTTGAGAGAAGAGACCAACTCCCACCTCTCTACAACCTCCCTTCACATAGCTGTAGAGAGCAATAAGGTCTCCCCTCAGCCTCCTCTTCTCCAGGCTGAATAACCCCAGCTCCCTCAGCCTCTCCTCATAAGACTTGTGCTCCAGACCCCTCACCATCTTTGTTGCCCTTCTCTGGACCCGCTCCAGCACCTCAATGTCTTTTTTGTGGTAGGGGCCCAAAACTGGACACAGTACTCGAGGTGAGGCCTCACCAGTGCCGAGTACAGGGGGACAATCACCTCTCGGGTCCTACTCACCACACTGTTCCTGATACAGGCCAGGATTAGATTAGTATTAGATTAGTATGCTAATAGATAGTATCATGGCTAGTTAATGAAAAAGCAGCATTAATTATAATTAATTAGAAGTTGCCATAGAAATGTCAATGAATTTCACTGAATTTTTAGAGTTGGAAGGGACCATAGAGATCATGTAGTCCAACTCCTCTGCTGAAACAGGATTGCCTAGAGCATGTTAGAGCATGTTACTCAGGACTGCATCCAGGCAGGAAATTTAGAAATAGAAAATTAAAATAGTGTATAAGAAGCCATCAGATGAACAAGATTTAACCTGAGCTGTGACACAGGAGTCTGGACTTTTAAAGATGACACGTGAACATACACACTTAACTTCAGACAATATAATTCCTTCCTCAATCACATAGCATGTCTGTCTATGGTAAGTCCTGTTTGGACAATCTTATTCCAGTCTATTATAAAGTGATTTAAAACTTCAGTCACTGAGCAAATTTGGAGAAGCCATGTGAAAGGCAACATATCTAATTGGAAACTATATCCCATAGCTGGGAAAGTCTAGTCTAGTGTCACCTACTTTTCAAGTCAGAACTGTTGAAAACCAAACTCGGGACAGTCTGGTTCCTCCACAGCCAGTGGAGGGAGCAAAAGAGTCCCTCTCACCACTCCACATTTCTGTGAAACGCTCAGCACAGAATTTGAGGAGAGAGAAACAACAAAGAAGTGGCAGATGTGCAGGGGAACATACTAACCTTACTAAAGTACTTCTCAAATTCTTCCTAAAAGCTAATAGCTTTGGGAAAGTCCCCTTCTGGCACAATAAATCTTTTTCTGTGGGGTCCACAACAGGAAATAAACTCCTAGGTCCTGCTCTGTGTTCAGTTTGTATGTAAACTGAGAAGATGTTGTATAGTACCAGTAAAGTGCAGATGTTTTCTGGAGAAGCTGTTTAAATAAGATTGCTTAAAGGACAAAGAATAACTACTTGAAGATGAGCTGCTGCAAGCTGGAGACTATGGTGGCAGAAAAATGAAGATGTTCAAATGGTGGGACAAAAGGTGGATGATTTTGCATCATGCTGCAACCAAATTTCACCAGTTTCACAAACTGCAGGTCTTTAGTCTTTCCTGACATAAACATAATGCAAGGATGAAACAAGAAACAGAGTCATGAACAGCAAGCCCTATTCAAAAATCCCTAGAGAGAAAAAAGGAAAAAAGGAACTACACTTACAGGACTAATCATCTCTTTGCTGAAAGGGGCTTGGGTATCATTCCTCCCACAGCTAGCAGCACCTATGACCAGCAGGACTCCATTATCCTCTTAGGTATAGATTGGGTAGTCACATAAACACAGAAAATTAATAGTGGTATCTGGCCCAGAGTGGTGGTATCACTGCTATTGAAGTTGCCCAAATTCAGTGAAAGAAGAAAACACACCAGAAATGCATAGATTAAATAACAGAGAATTTAAACTGAGGCAGTTTTCCCAATTGTTAAAGAGGACAGTAAAAGAAAAGCACCTCTGAGCTACAGCCTCAAGTTTTATACTTTTGATCAAGTAACTTTATAACTTTGGAACGTTGTCTGATTACTTTGTTACACTTTATTACATTCAGGCATTGAGAGGATGTCTGTTATTTTTCTGAACAATGCACAAATAAAAGTATTATTGAAAAATACCTTAGGGAACCTAACTGATAGTCTACCTGGAATACCAAAACTCACTTCACCAAAATTAAATAAATTTTGTTCATTGCGATCCTTGAATTCACCCAAAGTAAAGTATAATTATTAATTTATTCAAAACTATCTTAAACTGCTATGTTATACATATGCTTTTATTTATTAAAATATTTTTTCACTTGAAAGAAATGTGAATATCGATAGATGAGTAAAAGTTTTAACTAGCAGTTTACATTAGTTGCAAGCCATTCAAGATAAATGCTTTCAAACTCTATCGATTATAATTAAACACATTAATAAAAAAAAGACTTAAATTCCAGAGATCACCCATACTGTAAGAATATGATACTGACAGGAGCAAGGGCCTGCAGCAGCTTAAAGGCTATAAACAGGATTTACCTATTGTGGGAACTCATCTCCTGGGAGATATTATTTATTAGAGAGCACTGATGAAACAGCCAAAACAAATATATATGCATGGATGGTCGAGTCTTTTTTAGACACATGACCAGCAAAAGCACCGACACATCTGGGAGGGAAATTTGTACTTCCCACAGAAAATCACTCCATGTAATGCTACCATATTCATGTTTGGTTTTTTTTCATATAAACTTCAAGAAATTCTGGGCCTTGAGGTCATTTGCCTAAAAAGTGAACGCAAGCCAGCGAAACATATGCTTTTCAGCCTGCAAATCAGCAGGCACAGTGGATTGCATATACATTAGTGAAAAAGTGTTCCTGTCTTCGCACAAGTGACCTCAAATTCTGAAGGATAAACTCTCAAGTGGTACAGCAAAGCCACCTCTTCCTATCTTGCATCTTTATAGCCACATTGGTTTAACACTACCTGTCTTTTGTGGTTTCCTAATTACATGGACCACTTATTTTGTGCATGAGCAACATTTAGTGCTAATAAAGCATTAAAGTTATTCTTTCCTTTCATTCTCCCACAGGAACACCAAGTTCTTCAATATCCAGTTTTAAACCCTGAATTTCATGTTGCAACAAAATCACAGCTCAGTGCAAGGCCACTGAGTCTAATCATCCCTAACCAAGAATGAAAATTTGTTCTTTTCTTTTGGTTTTGATAGGTCAGAGCTAATTAATCACTGTAACTCAAGCACTTAACTATTTTACAGGTATGTTAGGTGCAACAAAAGAATGAAGTATTCATTATTTTGGGATCTTTGTGGATTTTCTTTATCTTTGCCAAAAATTAATCAAGCACCTTGATCTGTTTTTCAAATCTGTCAATACCATTACTACTCTTAATGCAAAACCCCCTCTTGTTTATTTGAGCTCTAGCAAAATGCATAAATGCATTTGTCTCAGGTTTCCATTGGTATCACAGCAAACCATACCTTCCTGTGGAGTACGGTCCCACACTCAGTAAACTTTGTTTACATCATTTCTGCTGCTGTTCTCAGCCTCACCCCCTTACAACCCTGTGGGTTATTTTAGGTGACCCCACTTGACAGCTCTGGTAGCTGTGCCAACCCACCGTAAGACTGGCTCAGACTAAAAGCGTGCATGCCTGACTCCAGCTTAAGGAAAAAGCCTGGTCAGCTGGCACTAGAAAGGGAATAAAAAAGTGTATTGTAGGACAGAGTGGAATCACAGATAATTTCTAGGGCGAATGAAAAACCTGAGCAAACTATTCATATGGCACACTTGGGAAGGATGGTAAAAAAAAACCCAAACCACAGATCGGAGTTCATCTAAACGAAAGGATTAAGGCTTACCACAGTTAAGCCTTCCCACTAAAGGGTATAAGAAAGTTTTTAATTAAAACCTCTTTCTGTTAGTCACCCATAGTAAATTGGGACAAGAAAGAAAAAGATGTACTTCGAGACAGGGGTAATTCCTTTCAGATGGCCATAGCCACACAACCTCAAACTGCGGCAAGAATGGGCACCACTATTTACAGTGTTGTGGTGTGATGCGTTTAACCTTACCTGTCAAACACTGGATGGGCTGTATCCTTCAAATAAAATGCAGTAAATAATACAGAAACCAGATAGACTTACTCTTGCAATGTAATTCAAACACCTCAAGAAATTGCCCTCTGACTCCTCTGGGGTACCAGCTCCCTGGCTGAAACTTAGTAAATGAATGAATGAATGAACGAATACATGAATGCTCATAATTTGAGGTGCAGAAATACAGCAAAATAGCTTAAATCTCTTTTCAGAGAAGCTTAAAATCACCAGTTATCCCGTCAACTGAAGTGGACTGGGAGTCATCAGTTACAGCAACAGCATACAAAGGCAACCAAATCCAAGAAGTGGTAAAGTCTTAAACCTCTCAAATGTTTGTGTTTTTTTTTTTTTTAAAAAACCTCTCAAGAGGTTTTTTGATTACATCTGCAATACTACATTGCAAATGTCTTGAATTTTCAAAACTTTGTTCTGTTTAGGATCCTGTACTCCAATTGGCGTCAAACACATTAATAGCAATTTTTTGCTTTTACTTAAATCTTCATGCTTTTAACAAATTAATCCTCTTAACATCCCTGCTGGGTAGATAGGCAAAAACCTTTCTTGTCTGTAAAACTGAGATAAGAAGTGCCTTGCCTACGGACATGCAGTTAGGACTGGGCAAAACAGGGTTAAAATTGAGTAAACAGTGGCTCTCATTTGTGCTCCAACAACTAGACTACATCATTTAGATTGTGCCAACTATTAAAATGAAATATAAATACAAGATATAAAAAACCTCTAAGACAGACAAACCTTTCTTCATTAATGCTCTCACTAATAATAGGGATGAAACACATGATGATGTATGTATTTTTCCGTCCCTTGCATTGTGGGGAAAATTATTTTGAGGGAAAAAAAAAAAACCCAAGATTTTTAATAAAATCAGACACTTTTTTTAGATGAGGCAAAGGCACATGGTAGAAATGTAAAAAAATATATGCAAAACCAGGTAATTAAATTAATTATGAATGGTTTCGTTCATTACATGTCTGCTGTGATTCCTAATGAGAACATTTGGTACCCTTCAGTTTTATAAATCATCATTACGTGGCATGTAACCATTGCCAAACACATCCATTTTAACCATATTTAAAAACATATTTTCAAAATAATTTATTCTAGAAAGTTAATATTGCTCACCTATAAAGTACATATAATCTCTCTCCAGTTATTACGACATGAGACAGGGAGCTGGTACCTTGTACCATTTGATTCATAGCATGACTATTTTTTCTAAAGCCATTTGATTTTTGAGAATTCTCAAATATCTTAAAATGTCATATAGGTCGAATGTTATTCTCATGGTAATTGTAGTTAATACATATGTGAGTTAGGTTTACAAGATGGTCTTCTAAGCCTCAAAATAGCAATGACAGGATAGAATTTATTCCTATCTCAGCCTGTCAAATCTAAAGTAAAGGAAATAAGAGAAGACATACTCAAGCCTTTGTGAATAAAAAGCGTCTTAACAAACACTCATTGATAGAATTTCCATTCTCATATAATCCCTAAAGACATTAAAAATAACCAACTAGAAAATACTCAATGTAGCCTTTTTGTATTATACTATACCATGCTACAAGATTCTCCATTTGTGCAAGCTTGCAGTCAAAGTGAACAGCTTTCACAGGCTGCACCGTCTGCAGACCCCTTTCCACAAGAAGTCTTGTTTTCAGTATAACAGAAATACATCACAATTTATATCTATGGTCTTTCTATGTAAAGAATATCTGTAAATAGACAGACATTGTAACTTTTCCAGATATAATTTTGTGAGAAGGCCCCACTTTTGGACAGAGAGCAAGAAATCACTCTAAGCAGATTACTTAAAAAAAAATAAAGAAACCACATTTACTTAAAGATATATGCCCTGAGCCATATACCAAAGAACTTTTTAAAGTTATAATTTGATAGGTAAAGCAGACATTAAGACCTAACCAAGTATTTTCTGGATAGTAAATCATCTGCTACTACTATGCATGAGCAGACCAAGTCTTTGGGCATGCACAGCAAGCAAGATGCTTCTAGGTCATGCCAGAAGTACCACACACATATTGCACAGGCTGTTTGTGGATGCAGACGCATGTGAATCCTGGTCTCAAACTCATTGCTTGTGTTTTTGATAGAAGGGTGCCCAGCCTGTCATTCAGAGCTTCTTTTCCAACCAGACTGCCAAGCATCTGAGAGCCCCAGCAGGTGGCCAATGGAGGCTTTTTCTGTCAAGAGAAAAACTTTCTGGGAATTAAAAAGAAGAACATGCATGGGGAGACCCAAGCATATGGTTGCCCTTGTTACTATTTATGGTTGTAAATGGTTATGGTACTTACCACATGGCATTAAAGTATGTGTCTAAGTGTGTATAGTGCTAGATTCCTGTATGGTACAGTACACTGAAAACAAAACAAATAACTTAAACAGCTACTGAAGTTACTGCAATTGTTAAACAGTCTGTCTAGTAGCATGTTCAATGTTTTCTCTAAGTGGCTTAGCAGCAATTTTAAGAGATTAAATGACATTTGTTTATAATTGCTCTATATTTAATATTTCAACTAACTTTTAAATATTATATAAAACTCTCATTTTCTACTTAATTTAATAAATGTCAGTTCATTCACTACAACTATCTTTGAAATATTGTTTTCATACCTTTGTTAAGCTTATTAGTGTATTCTCAGTTTTCTACTTTATTTGATAGGATCACCTTGCATACATTATTGTTGTAAAATGCAACAACACCTAGTATAAAAGAAACAACATTCTCTGCATCTCAGAGAAGCTATATTTCGACTCCAGCAGAAATGTGCAAAAATTTCAATATGGTTTTGCAACAAACTCATTTAGTGCTGTGCTTATATGCTACCAATTTAAAGACAAAAATATGGCTAACACCCATTTTCAAAAAGGGAAAAAAGGACGACCTGGGAAATTACTGGCAGTCAGTCTCAGCTCTGTGCCCAGCAAGATCATGGAGCAGATCCTCCTGGAATCACTGCTAAAGCAGACGGAAAATAAGGAGGTCATTGGTGACAGCCAACATGGCTTCACCAAGGGCAAGTCATGCCTGACAAATCTGGTGGTCTTCTACGGTAGTGCTATAACATTGGTAGATAAGGAGAGTACAACAGACATCATTTACCTGGAATTGTGCAAAGTGTTTGACACTATCACAGACGACATCCTGGTTTCTAAATTAGAAAGGCATAGATGGACCACTTGATGGACCACTGGATAAGGAACTGGCTAGGTGGCTGCATTCAAAGGGTTGCGGTCTACGGCTTGATGTCCAAGAGGAGACCAGTGACAAGTGGCATTCCTCAGGGGTCAGTACTGGGACCAGTGTGGTTCAACATCTTTATCAGAGACATGGACAGTGGGATTGAGTGCATACTCAGGAAGTTTGCAGAAGACACCAAGCTCGGTGGTGCAGTCGACAAGCTGGAGGGAAGGGATGCCATCCAGAGGTTCCTGGACAGGCTTGAGAGGTGGGCCCATGCAAACCTTATGAAGTTTAACCAAGCCAAGTGCCAGGTCCTGCACCTGGGGCATGGCAACCCCAGGCACAAATACAGATTGGGTAGAGAATGGCTAGAAAGCAGCCCTGAGGAGGACTTGGAAGTGTTGGCAGCTAGCAATGTGAATTCACAGACCAGAAAGCCAACCGTGTCCTGGGCTGCATCAAAAGAAGAGCAGCCGGCAGGGTGAGTGAGGTGATTCTACCTCTCTACTCTGCTCAGGTGAGACCCCTCCTGGTGTACTGTGTCCAGCTTTGGAGTCCCTAACATAAGAAGGACATGGACCTGTTGAAACAGGTCTAGTGGAAGGCCACAAAGATGATCAGATGGTTGGAGCACCTCTCCTATGAAGACAGGCTGAGAGAGTTGAGGCTGTCCAGCCTGGAGAAGAGAAAGCTCTGGGGAGACCATATAGCAGCCTTTCAGTCCCTAAAGGGGACCTACAAGAGAGATGGGGAGGGTCTCTTTATCAGGGATTGCAGTGATAGGATGAGGGGGAATGGCTTTAAACTGAAAGAGGGGAGATTTAGACTAGTTATTAGGAACAAATTCTTTATTGAGCTACTGGTGGTGAGACACTGGAGAGGTTGCCCAGGGAAGCTGTGGAAGCCCCATCTCCAGAGGTGTTCAAGACAAGGCGGGATGGGGCTTTGAGCAACCTGGTCTAGTGGAAAGTGTCCCTGCCCATGGAAGGCGGGTTGGAACTAGATGATTTTTAAGGTCCCTTCCAACCCAAACGGTTCTATGATTCTATGATTCTACTTCCCATTGGCAGGGAGGTATTCAGTCATGTCCAGGAAAGCACTGCTCCATCATGCGTAATGGTTACTTGGGAAGACAAACACCATGACTCCAAGTGTTCCTCTCCCCCTTCTTTCTTCCTCCCCCAGCTTAATAGATGAACATGATGTCACATGGTGGGTACGGAATATCCCTTTGGCCATTTTAGGTCAGCTGTCCTGGCTGTGTCTCCTCCCAACTTTTTGAGTGCCTCCCACCTTCTTGTTGGCAGGCCAGTATGAGAGGCTGAAAAATCCTTGACTGCTTAGCAACAAATAAAATATTAGTGTGTCGTCAACATTATTCTCAAGCTAAATACAAAACATAGCGCTGTACCAGCTGCTAGTAAGAAAATAAGCTCTGTCTCAGCTGAAACCAGGACACCCCCCTTAACATTTTGTTGGAGGATGAGGTGGTTTCGAACACTCTAAAAGAAAGATGGGAATTTAACATGGGCTGAGTCTTTTATATGTTATTTTTCATAGTTGCGACTCTATTCAAAGACTAGAACTAGTTCGAACTATGAAAAATAACATATAAAAGGATGGAGTTTTTCAGTGTACCTTGCTGAGTGGAAGAGGCTCTGCTTAACTTAAATCCCAGTAGATAAATGGTTGACATACTCTAAATATTGCTACCAGACTGAATTCTCAGAGCTGATATGCAGCTGAACAGATGCTCTAAGGGACCTAGCTGTGTCTAGCAATGAAAGAGGTGGTGTGCCCCTGGGCCGCGAAATGATAATTTCTCTGACCACACTCTGAAATATTTCCAGGAACAAGCAGTAGTAATACGTACTAAAGTAAATTTACTAGGAACCCTACTGAGAGAGTCTTCATTCTTTGAAGGAAACATACCACTGTAGGTGCCTAAAAAACCTCTGATTCTTAGTCTAATTCCACCTCAAGAAACATCAATGCACTGGTTTTGCATTTCTTCAATTAATGTGGACAAATCCTCTATCACAATATAAAACAGCAAAAATAAGAAACTTTTTTGTCAGTTGTGGCTTTGTTTTTTGGGGTTTGGTTGTGTAGTTTTTTGTTGGTTTTTTTTTTAATTTGTCTTGTTCAACTTCTGAGTTCAGAGGCAGAAGGTTCTCTAAAAGATTTGTAAGAAGTATTTGCTTCTTCAAGCACTTAGCTGTGAAATCACCTAATATCTGAGAAAGATGTGCTTGTAACATAATGCAGCAAATGAAAAAACAACTGCAGATGTAAAGGAGATTAGAAGAGCAGATTAATTTCACAATTTCATAGAATCAGTTTCTAGCAGACAAGTTAAAAAACTCTTCTAAAATACTGGTGGCAGCTGATAAAGAAAACACAAAGAAAACATGAAACTAGAGGATGGATTACATTGCTATATATAATATCTTGTAAATACAAAGGTGTCCACTTCATAAATCTACAATAGCATACAGATTACATCTGTATGCAATGTTAGAAAAGAAATTAAACTTCATATTTTCTAATTAAAGGGTATTTTAGAAAGGGTCATATAAAAGTAGGAAAGTCAAGTAGCACTGCAGACAAAATTTAGGAATGTAATATTGGGTCTCATTTAAAAAAAAAACAAAAACAAAACACTGCAGCAAAACACCCAACAGAACAACCAACATTGTGGAGATGGGGAAGAAAAAGACTTTTTAACAGTCTTTCTGTTCATTAAAAAAAAATTGAGTAAAATTTGAAAGTTTATATGGAAAAGATAGCAGAAATAGACATTGAAGCTTGCAGAAAGAAAGAAATAGAAATATCTTTCCTTCCATTTCTGTTCCACAGAATGTGACTCCACACAAATGTAAAAATACAATGAAACTCAGGCACTTGAAGTTACAGAAAGGACATGGCTTTTTGGCAGTATTCTATATAAAAATATGTGCTTTTTCAACAATATTTTGCTAAATAGTTTCCTGTGAAGTGCTGAGGTTAGAAATTTCCTTTGAATAATCTGTATGTCCTAACACTTTATCAGTGAAAATTTTCTTCTGACTAAATTTATTCTTTAACGCAGACCTGACATCTTCCAAGCTAGGAAGCCTTAGAAGGTCACAGATTCTGTCTCCATAGGAGGCCAAGCTGTTTAGCAGAAAGTATGACCTACTGTGGAAACCAATGACCTAGTAAAAAAATAAACAGTACTGTGCTGTAAAATGGTGGAGCCAGCTGAGAAATAGAGAGCTCAGTAATCTCCTACAGAGATCAAATCATGTTAAGTGATCCTATTAAAATGAATCACATTTTAAAAGTCTTTACCTGAGACATTAACAAATTAGTAAAACACAAAAATATCTATTTTGTCTTTTCAGCATATATGAACAAAACTATGTTTTCTTTGCAGCAGACTGAAGTCCAGACACTCAGATCAACATCCACTCAGGAAAATATTTGAAATATGTATATAAGCCAAGGGAGCTTAAGAATAAGTTTAAATGTTTTTCCACACAAATAAAAATCTCAATTATCTGCTGATTTCAATGTACTCTGAATCATGACCTCGACTTGATAGTTTCATTTTTCTTTATTAATATTGTCCAGTAATACTTAGTTTAAAATCTGAAAATAAAATGCCAGTGGAAAACATACAGTCTATTTTACCATTCTGTTGGACAGTAAGTTATAGAAAGCTCTCATTAAAAGTTAAAAAAAAACAAAGCAATCACTTAACACTATTTTAAAAGGTCATATTTTGCATATGATTTCACAGAATTCTGTACATACGATTATCAAATAACTTGGACACATAAAAAGAGAGTATTTACTTGTCTAAATGTAAGGTCTGATTATCATTATAGTATTTGGAGGCTATTCTTTTGCATATAATACAAATACATGAACTTAATCCTCAGAGTAAATGCTTACGGCACCCTCACCATCAGTGGGGCTACTATCTTGTTTAAATTTCTGAGAGACGGGCAAAGTTTTACGGTACTATTTTAAAGAGATACCTGTTCACCATTCTCCAAAAGAAACCTATAGGAAGTAAAAGTCATTAAGTGACGTTGACTATATTTCAGCAGTGCTATATTCTTTCATCAAAGCAAGTTCATCTGGCTGTGGGTTTAAAAAGAGAAACAAAAATAACACACCAACAAGGTACAGCAGTGATCGCTCATGGTGAAATTACGATACTTGTGCAACAATTACGTTCACATGTAATTACTGAGAAAGGTAGAAATACCAGTCCACATAGCAGGTGCCACACCATGGGGTGCTGCAGAGAGCAGTGAGGAGCTGCTGTGATAGAGTCAGATATGATGGATTAAAAGAAAGGCTTTGGAATGGCATTCAGCCCATACAGCCAAATATAATTTAATCATACTATTTTCACAAGAATGAACCTTCTGCTATAGACTGAGCTCAGAACTCCCCTTAAAAATACAGCTCCAAAGTTGAAGTTGAGATGTTTCTCAGGAAAAATAAGAAATTAAACTGTTTATCAGTAACTGCTCCTTCCTGTTTTGGTAGAATGGCAATAAAATTCAATAGAACACCATCTGTAAGGCTACCATACTGTTGCAAAATACAAAAAAAAAAGTGGAAAGTTTCTTATAAGGCTGGAAATAAAGTACAAAGTAATCATTTCATGCTACAAAGAAAATCCTGCATTTGGGTTTCAT
Source organism: Calidris pugnax (assembly GCF_001431845.1). Taxonomy (NCBI): domain Eukaryota; kingdom Metazoa; phylum Chordata; class Aves; order Charadriiformes; family Scolopacidae; genus Calidris; species Calidris pugnax. Next base: position 3,702,812 of record NW_015090885.1, read on the forward strand.
ATTGGTTTTTGGCTTCTAGGAAAATATGTATATGAGTTAAAAGAACAGATTCCCAAAGCTCAGCAAGAGAAAGAACGTTTTGTCACACAGCTTTTTAACACATTCTAATAAACCTTTTCACAGATCATATTTCACAATCATTTCTAACCGCATATACCTACAGAAAAGTAGGCATGCAGTGTTCTCCTACAAGGCTAACCATCTGAGAGAAAAAGTGTTCTGATTATTTTATTATGTTTTATTACAAAGAAGTGCCATACATCTGGAGCTCAAACTGTTTGTGACATCCTGCATCTTCCAAGTAGAGAAACTACTGCATTTTGTTAGTTACTGATGTATGAGAAATTATTATAATGGTTTGTGTTTGACATAGGTACTCCCTGCCCAGTTATTCAATGTGTAGTTACACAATCTCTACACTCCTCTAACTTGAGCTAATGTAAATTTCCCAGTCAAAATCAAGAGTGAGGCTCACGTGAAAGGGTAAGACCTCCTAATGAATTGAACTTCACAGCAACCCAGAAGGACAGCTAATTATTATTATCAGCAAATTTGTCAGATCTAATACTTCCTTCAGAAAAATCAACTCAATCAGGTTTGCTGCCTGGTCCTTTCAGACATTATCAGTGCAGAGCCTCTGCACTGTTGCTCTTAGCGTGCAGCAAGTCATCCACTGACCAGCTATCCATGGTCCGTGGGAACCTGAAGAAGTACTGATGTGTCCTCATGATGAAAAGAGACCCCCTAGAAGTCACAGTCCCCAGATACAAATTTACACGGCAGGCTACAAATATTCTTGATCATGTAAATAAGCTGTCTGCTAAAAAATGAGCTATACACAGGCATGAAGCAACATGATCCAAGCTGAGCTCAGCATCTCTGTTTTAATGGCTGTGATGCATAATAAATACAGATGACTTTCCAGAGCATACAAAGAATGACATTCTCAATTGTTAACTCTCAATTTTTGGCTGAAGCATAGGATTCTCTCCTAAAATACACAAAATCTACAATAAGATGAAAATAAACTACAAGATGGTATAGAAAATTCTCAGATGTTCCTTGGCTGATTGCTAGCTGGGCATTAAATTATTTAATGAGAAATTCACTGTACTTCCCTGTTACAGAAAAACTATTTGTTAGGCCACATATAAAAAACTTAGAGAAGTAACTAGGAAAAATCAAAAAATCAATTTCTAGATCCTGTGGTGATATATCCTACGTGTGAACAGTGTTATCCCTGGGGAGCACAGATTTTATCCTTAAATAGAAAATTTCTGGCTTGTCTTAGCTTATTGAAATGTCTTTTTTGTTCAGACTTTCTACTGAGAATATGCCTTACTGTGAGAATACCATGTTCCCATTTGTATTACCAAATATGAAATCCATGTGTCCAGCTTTGGAGTCGTCAATACAGGAAGAACATGGAACTGCTGGAACGGGTCCAGCAGAGGGCCACGAAGATGATCAGAGGGATGGAGCACAGACTGAGAGAGCTGGGGTTGTTCAGCCTGGAGAAGAGAAGGCTCAAAGGAGACCTTATAGCAGCCTTTCAACATCTGAAGGGAGCCTGCAGGAGAGATGGAGAGGAACTCTTTGTCAGGAAGTGTAGTGACAGGACAAGGGGTAACGGTTTTAAATTGGAAGAGGGGAGATTTAGATTAGATACTAGAAAGAAATTCTTTACAGTGAGGGTGGTGAGACACTGGAACAGGTTGCCCTGGGAGGTCGTGGATACCCCATCCCTGGGGCTGTTCAAGGCCAGGCTGGATGGGGCTTTGAGCAACCTGGTCTAGTGGGAGGTGTCCCTGCCCATGGCAGGGGGGTTGGAACTCAATGGGCGTTGAGATCCCTTCCACCCCAAACCATTCTATGATTCTGTGATTATTCATCCTTGCATAAGCAGATAGAAGTCCAAAAAGTTTAAAGGGATGGAAAAAGTCCCTTACCTTTTCGTTCAACAACTCATTCAAAGTCAAAAAAGTAAGAAGGTCTGTAAACTATCAATTTTTTATTATAATTAAAAAAAAATCCAAGTACACTATTTTAAGTGTACTTGAGATGATACTACTGTTCTACCTTAGACTCTTGAAAATCAATGAAAGAATGAATTAGGATTAAATGAGAGATATCTACTATCATCTTCTCTTCAAATATTGTACAATGTAAAGAAAGAGGAAGTGAGAAGATGAACTTGTGCTGTTGTATGTCTGTATCCAAGTGTCATACGCTATTGATTTACTTCCTTCAGGACTAGCAGGAAAACAAATGAAGTCAACATAAGTATGAAGAAGCAAAGTCCCACTCTCTCTCTCTCTCTATGTATATTTAGATATAGTATAGGCACACTCTTTGTAAGTATAGACCAATACTCCACCTAAAGATTAAGTAGCCATGGTGACAACAGGTTTGAAGATGACAAATGACATTCAGAGCTGCCATAAGAGAGAGACTTTTGCCAGAGCTGCCAGAGTAGCTCAGAGCTGACAGACAGCTCCAAGTGAGTCAGTCTGCCCTTGCTACCCTAGTGTAAGAGATATTGGGGGAAATGTTTGACAAGCTCACTCTTAGCCATGCAGGAAGCATAAACAGCCATCATAAATTAGAGAATACACAGTATCTATAATTAATCCTACCGATTAAGTAAAGGGAACTAGTCAGTCCATGAAATTTCTAACAACCAGGTTGATCTTAGATCTTAAAAAAAAAACAACCAAACCACCACCGCTACCAGAAACAAAATCCCCTCAATATTTAATTTCGTTTGAATAGGTAGATCTCTCTAATTCACCTCTTTTCTCTAAATAAAAACAAGTAACACGGGTAATAAAGAGCAGATTATTTCAAGGTTTAAGATTTCTCTACTGAGAAATGTCATTGTTGCAAGATGAACAAGGAACCCACAGGTTGATAATCTCAGAGAAACTAGTGTTTCTGCTTCCAGTTTCTGAAGCTGGGCAACTGGCAGAACATCTGCCAGAAATATCTTCAGTGGTTTTTAACTAGCACAAACAATCCGGGCAGGTTGAGGTATAAAGAAAACAAATAGATTCAATTTGAACAAGTTGACAAAGTTAAGAAGTCATGACTTTATTTTAACAAAGCAAACAAAAAAAAGAAAAAGTTTTAAAATCTTTACAGCTTTCAGAGTTGTTCTTATTTTCAGATTTGAGCTCATGGTATGCTACTGTTACCATTTTTTGGTATGATTTTGAGCTTTGAAAGTGTTCTGTTTTATGAAAGTTGATATTCCTATATTCTCATTTAACTTAAGGATCTACCAAAGAAACCCCTTCTCATTTATCATGAGATTAGGGAAAAAAATGTATTTTAATAAATAAAATAATATACAATGTATATTTAGGAGATAAAATTAGCTATAGTTATCATATTCATCTTGTCTAAAACAGTTGTACATATCTGAGGTCTTGAACCTCTCTCCAATCTGCTACCAAAAATGTAAATGTCTGTATGACCTGTAACACTGATATGACTAATTAGCTGCAATCTTCCTGCAGACTAGATAGAAATAATGATAAGGAGAAGTTCAAGGAGAGAGGCTGAAGAATTGATATAACTTATGTTGACTCATAGGCTCAACCATTAGAGACTTTGAAGCTACTATGTTGCTCTACAACAGTAAATATGCCAGAGTCATTGAGAGGGAACAAGATTTCTGTCACTTTGACTCTTTTCCATTCCCAGAGTATTAGGCTTCTGACTTGCAGAAAAGCTGTAAAGCTTATCATCTCCTACTGACCTGTAAAATCAAAGCCAAAAGAGTTCAGCAGATATTTATACAGAGTCACCTACATTTATGTAAGTTTCCTGGTATAAAATTTATCTGAAAGGTGCTTAGGTTTGGTGCAGTAAAATTCTTCATTAATGAACAAATTAAAGAGAAAACAGTTATGGTGTGTAGCTGTTCCAAATCACAACAACCATTCAGAAGATCTAGATTTTATTTCTCATGGTTAGAGATGCCCAGTATCACTACACATCCCACTTATCCCCTCTTCTGTGCTTCACAGCCCCATTTGTAACATGGAGACTATACAGTTACCTAAATCCCAAAGGATTTCCTGGCTTAGTATAAGTCCAAAGCTCATCAAAAAGAAGGTATTGTGACTCAGAACTGTTTTGAAAAAAAAAAGGGAAAAAAAAATTCAAAATACTCTATACAAAGGTAAGAAAAAATGAAGTTCTTCTGTTTGAAGTAATCACAGCACATACTAACATTCTGCCCTACTTAATACATTAGAAAAAATCTCTGGCTTAACAGTTAAGAACCTATTTAGAGAAATGGTTAATTGAGATTAAAAACACATTTCGAAGTTATTCCCAGTCCTCAGCCTCAAATGGTAGAATTGACAGGCTTTTCAGAGGCACTTTATCCCAAGAACTGTTATCAATTACATTCATCACAAAGAGGCTCAAGCCTGCTTAGCTAGGAACACCAGCTTAGTTTATACTGGATAATAACAAACTGTAAGCATGGTTTCCAAATAAACCTTGTAAGGATTTTAATGAGAAGTAGAAAAGGGTGTTATCACTAGTTCTTCTGTGGAGCAAAGGAGAAGGGCAGCAACTATGGCATTCAACAGAAAATGGAATTTATCATGGCACCACCAGTAAAGTACAGGCTAAAATAGACATCATATAGGCAGTCGGCTGTGGTACATCTACAACAAAACCACAAAAATGTGAGACTACTTTGGTTTCTTAAAGTTGAAAGAGCCTCACAGCTGAGAAAGCACCTCTATACCTGGCAGAATTTTCATAAGCAAAAAACAGCTGCTGGAGCCACTTCTAATTGATAAGTTCCACAGTTTCAAGCAAACTAATTAAAACAAATCCAAACCAAAAGAAAAAAATTAAAATAAAAAGAAAACAAATAATCAAAAAGCAGAAAACAAAACAATAAACTTTGTAATTATGCCCGGTTGGAAATTCTTATCTTAAAAATTTAGACAGACCTTCATTATTACAAAATGGCAATTATCGTGAAAGAGTGTCTAGAGATAAAATTTATGATTATCTGTTGAAAGTAAGAAGTTGAAATCATTGAAAGAACTAGATTGATTGGTTTTGTTCCTGAACAATGCTGGGATGGGTGTTTTTTTTTGTTTCTGTTTTTGGTTTAGGTGTTTTAAAGCCTTTTATTCCTTTTTCTTCTTATTATTCTTTAGGTCAGATTTGAGACCTTTCAAGGCTTGATGGTTTTGGTTTTGTTTTTAACAGGAGAGCATTCACAAAACCCAAAGTAACCACAACATCATGGTTATGAGAACTTCATGAGACACTCAGGTTGAAGTCACTGCTGTGAGCCACACCGGCTACTAAGAATGTGGCTCTTGCACTGCTGTGACAAACACACTCAGTTGCTGGGTGTATTGCTATACAATCCCTCCATATATGATTATGAGAGGGTGGGGTTTTTTTCCATAGAAATAACCAAATATTCCTCAAAACAACAGCATTAATCTAGACCCTGATAGATGGTAGGTAAGTGCCTCAACCTTTAGTCAAATTGATGCTGGGTCTGAGGAATACTCTGAAAATATTTTCCACAATAGTTTTCTCCAATAAATTTTCATTTACTTTAAAATAAATCTCTTCAAAATGAAAAAAAAAAATATTTTGCATCAGTCCTTAACATTACTGAATAGGAGGAATGAGGTATATGTAAATCAGTCATTAGAATAATCATGGAGTCTATGTAACTGAATAAAACAAAGCATTGTGTATTCTTTTAAAATGACTATTCAAAAATGTCCTTCTTAGGTTTAGACTATCATGGAAGTTGCATCTGAAATGACTCTTTGAAAACAAACAAAATATTGAATAATTTTAATAATCAGAGCATGGAAGAATGTTAGTGGAATGCTCTTTAGCAAAAGAGTGGCTGATAACTACCACCTACAGACAAAAAGCCTTGATTTCCACCCTTTCTGGAAAAACGTTGCAGGAATCTTAACTCTCCATCTGACCAGTGATCAGTGAATACGAAGTCAGGCGAAACAAACTGCAGAGCAAAAGTTCCCTCACAGATAATCTCCTGCCACATCTTTTCATACACCACTGATATTTACATTGGCTATACAGCTTATGTGAAATATTTCAAACTCAGATCTCCTTGACTCAAAATTAAAGAGCTATCCATGATGCTAAATAGTGACATAACAGACACAACTAATAAAATCCTGTCATGTATGAGTGGGACAACACTTTTCACACACTTAATTTTTATGATGATGACTACGGTGTGTAGGCCATAAGCAAAATAAAAGGTCAGTGCTATCTCTTTTTATACAGTCTTCTGTGTGCATAAACAATTTTACGGATGGAAGATTTTTTTAAGCGCACCTACAGTATGTTCTCCAAGCTACAAAAGGAGCATTTATCTGAACAAGTCTTTTTTAAATAGCACAAAAATCTCACACTAGCTGTGGCATTTTTCAGAGGAGTTTCTTAAAGCATGCTGTGAATTTTGCATAAAACTGTTTCATGTGTTTACCTCCCATGTGCGGCTAATTTTAAACCACTAGTTTTCTTTGTACCTTCTCCTCTGTTATGATCCTCTTAGAAAATGAGTGAAGACAAAAATCATGGAGTTCAGGAATCTGCACTTGCTAAAGATCTGGATTTTATGAACTGCAAGGCAGTCTCGTAGAGTGATTCAGCATATCTTTCTCTTTTGTCCTCACTAGCAGCAATGGCAATATGAGATCATCAGGTCCAACAGAATAATTCTGTAACCACCTTACAGCCTTCTGCAGGTATCTAATTATACAGACTCTTCTGAAATAGCATTTAATTTGAAAATATTGTTTTTAATAAAGTATATTTTCAAAAAAATTTATTGAACATTACCCTTAATAGTATGTTCTTTGCATTTGTATTTCTTTTCAATGGATTTCACAAATATTTTGAAGCAGTCATCTCAGATAACTTTTACACTTTTAGTTATATTTTTTAGTTATATTTTCTCTAGAATTTTTGCATAAATTCATGAATACATTAATAATATTGACATTAAAGAATGCCCTGTATCAAACCATTATTAAAGGCTAATAATGTTCTATTACTACTGACATATCACAATAACTGATAAAGTCAATTAATGATTGCACTTTATTTTCAGAAATCCTTAGGAATGAAATTTTACTTCAACTGACAGATGGGCTTTAGTTCTAAATGCTTCTTTTGGTGGTGTTAAAAGCTTGAAATTCTGATGGTCTGAGTAAAAAATAAGCAGAAGTGATAAACAGTTCCAACTCCATTCCTTCTCCAATTTCTCCAAAAAGATATTTTAAAATATTTCTATGTTTTTGAAACCATAATACAACACATTTTGGAAAATGATACTTTACAATTCAGAACAAAGTCAAACAGTGAAATACTCCCGCAACATAGGAATTGCATGTTTCAGCAGGATCCTTGACTTCTCCGGTGGAATTATGGAGCACACAGCGGGAGATAAATGCAGCATTAGCTGTGATCATTGTAATGGGAAGTGCTGATAGAAATTTGCAATGATTCATTCTACTCCATCCCTCTCCTACCCTTGTTAAAAAGTGTGACAAATGAGAAGCGCAGACTTTACACTGAAGAGGTAATGATGGCTACATGCAGATGAAAATTTATTATCCCATGCTCAGTTTTCCCTTAAATAGATATCTTTAATGGATTTTTCTTCCTGGGCATCCCACTGTCACATAATCTGTAGTTTTAACAATCTAGATAAGCAACTACTTTATTAATATTAACAAGATGTTTCAAAATTTATAACACATAGCAAGATGACTAAGGGTAAGTGAAATGACGGGTAGCTTGGCATTTAGATGCTAAATCTAAGTAGCTTGAAAATACATTATAAATGAGTACAGAGAGGTGTTAAAGCTCAAAGAATCCCAGAAGCCAGAGGTAGAACGAACATCTTTTGACTATGCTACAGAGTATCCTGCTTTCTGGACATACTCAAGGCTACCCTAGTATTCAGTGAGAAGTGTATTTCAATTGTACTTTTACCACACATGCTCACATCATTTTAATTTGATATTAATACCTTGGCATGCAGGAGTTTGTAACATTTTACAGCTATTATATCAATATATATATTCCCCTTCCCCCTTTTCCCCTTTTCCCTTTTTCCCCTTTCTCTCCTTTCCCCTTTCCCCCTTTCACCCTTTCCTCCTTTTCCCCTTTTCCTTTTCTTTCTCAAAGCAGATGCAGAATTCACCTCAAATAAATGAGCAATAGCATGGAGTCATGGCAGGGGCATGGCTCCATGGCACTTCATTTACCAAGCATATGATGAAAACCATTCATAAACATAACGAACACCTAACACGATTCTTATGTTCCACAGTGAAAATACTCATGCTCCTTTACTTACCGTGTATGTGAAGTTCAGTCTCTTTCATTCAGAAGTTTCTGCTCCGTCTGACCACAGCCCAAAGTCCACGTGTTGCATCCTGTAAGTCACTCAGATATGGCTTAAAGTCCAGAAGTCTGGCACCAGCTCTTCTACCTCCAAAGGCTGGCCGTCACCTGCCCGAAACCACAGTGCCTCTTTCTCCTTTCACATTCCCAGAGTATATGGCAGCCTTCCATTTGAGGAGTTATGACAAATGAATCAGCTATTTTTAGTGCTGTGTCCCCCCCCTTTTTACACTATTTAGAAGGTTGTAGCATAAGCCAGGCAGCCCTCTTTCCCAACTGCTTGAAAATAAATTCCTTGGGATATATATTCACTGGTTATATTAAAGTTTGTTCTTAAACTTGGAAAGAAGGTGTTTGTTTCTTAACATTCTACATTGCTTTGAAGACCCTGTCTTTGAGTTGGACACACCATCAGGGAAACCACTGTTTCCATCTCTTTATTTCATCTGTAGTTATGTTACCTATCTAATGCATGAAGACAGTTACTACCCTAATTTTATTTTATTTTTTTGCAAGCCATAGTCATTTTCTCAATAAAGGAAAATACAAAGCAAAGCTTTTCATAGATTCTTGTTTGTTTTTTGTTATCTTTGAGAGCATGTAAACATATGTCTTGTTCAGATAAATCAATTGATTCTTCTGCGATATAGAAATGGATAGCATTCTCTCAGGTTTTGCGTGTGTAGCTCCTTTGTTCAACACCTAGCACAACACTGGCACCGGATCTTTTTCTATTTTGCAAAAAATTTTAATACTGCTGAAAAAGGAAAATAATTGCATTCAGTTTAGCATGATTTGTAGTCTTTAGCACAAAATCAATCACTACATGAACAAATTGAGAAATACATTGAATGTGCAACAAATGGATATTGAATTACATCTTCAGGGAGTATCTGCAGGTACACAGCCAAATCACTGTGCCTAAGCCCAGTATTTTACTCGGACAACTTTTATTCTTTTCAGTTTATTATTTTACAGTTTAGCAAAATGCTCCAAGCTGAGACACTCATATGCAACTTAAGAAAATCTAATTGTAGCATGTTTCTAAGCCTCTTGCTTTTAGATCGATCGGGGAGGACAAGTGGATTCTGACAAAAGCTTCACTGCTCAAACCTGTTCTGCTTCAGGGGATATGTGGCCATATTAGGGTGATACTGAACTTCAGCCTGTAAGATCATCATTTCAGTCAGTATGAACTGTGCCTGAGGAGGTGCTGAACCAAAGCTTTCTCACATCGTTGCAGTCAGACACTAGGTAGAGGAGCTTATTCTGCTGTGCAAGCATGCCTCTTGTCTCACTGAATTTTTTTTTTTGGAGGGGGTCTCCTTCAGCTGTTTTTCTCATGACATTCATCACTAAACTCTCTTGTACATTTCTACTTCTTACCATCATTTCCTTCTTTGCTACTATGCTATACAAAGGGCTAATTATGTACCAATTTATGGTATTGTAATGTAGGAAATATAGCCACTTGCAATATCTTGATGACTGTACTAAGCTAATTTTGGAGATGTATCCAGCAATTATTATCACACTGTGTCAACTGTATAAAAAAATGAACCTGAAGAGAAACTGGATAACTCAGAAATGGCAATGGGCTACAGAACTGTGCATACCTAATTAACTGGCTTAAATCTATCAAAACACAGTACTGATTGAAGCTAACAACCATTTGAAGACTGCTATAATGGCCTCCAGGACACGTTAGTTGTCCCAACTTGATTTCTAGTTAACAGAGGTATAATCATAGAAATTATAATCAGTGTTACTGTTTTTCAGACTTCTTCCTTAATAAAATGGGCCAGGGTCATTCTGTGGTCCTGAGGGCAAGCAAGGCACAGAGCCCACCTCTTGTATTCACACACTCAGCAGCCTTCCTCCCCAAAACAGGCTGCTTCATCTCAGCGGTGGTAAGGAACTGTCACCACCACATGCTGGGTACTGGCACTGGCCACAGCAGTGCTTTGGACTCTGCTAACGCTGCCCCCTGTAGACAAGTCATGTATTGGTGCACAGTCCCACACCCTCTTTAGTTGGCTAGACCAAACGTCTCCATGGAGGTCAATAATGGAAGAGGTTTTGGCACACCTTGTGCAGCTAGCAGGAGTGATCAGTCAATAAAACTTCTTCCCTCTACTCAAAGCTGTCTACCCACATCCAATTACTTCTCTTCACTCATACTTGTCCTATGTACATGGATTCATGACCAGCTTCCATCCTGTATTAGTTATTTCAGTCTGCTGTGGGCAGTGGATAGGTGATCTTTAGAAAGGCTGAAATAGACTTGCTTATCAGATTGCTGAAGAAGATTGCTAATTTCTGCTTGCCCTACAACAGCTTAGAGGGTGCTAGCAGGAGGTGGGAAAGTATATGCATAATGCCCAGTGTGGAAGATGGTTCTACAGATAACAATGGTTCAGTCCAAGGCTCAAAGAAAGCCTTCTCCACCTCGTTCACCCCATATCAAAATGACAGACTTGACCTGACAAGAAGAGCAGGTTGCCCACCATAAATTAGTGAGCATAAATTAGAGTTACAGTTTCTGAAGAAAAGAAACATTTATCAATCTTTGCTAGAGAATAGAATAAGAAAGGAACAAACACTTGATAGTTGTAGTGCTGGATAATTCCTTGATGAATTATGCTAAGAAAAAAATCTATAATTTACCTCTTGTTTTCTTTAACTGCCCATTCACATAATGGACTTGAGCAGTACTAGTACGATGAAGCAAAAATTTTTGCACTACAGCTATCTTTATTGTAGCTTTATCATAAAGAGAGGTCTTCAGTTTTCAAAACTACCATTTCAGCTTCTTTCACAAGCAACAGATCAAACAGAATTGCTTTTAACAATTGTTTATTTGTATTGCGAAATGAGGCATTTATTACTTCCAGTAAACCAAACTGAATCAGCCATTCTGCAACATTTTCTATAACACATTTATTTTTTGAAAAGAGAGGGATATTCAAATCTTATTTTAGAAACCCAGCCATGTACTGTAAGCGATTAAACTTGTTAAAGGGAAAAGTTGAAGGTCAGCTCTTGGTAATTGTTTAGGGAAGGATTAGTGTCATGTTAAAAAGCCTGGTTTGCTATTTTCCTGCAAATGCTGATTGCAGCTCCAGGCATCATTTTGAATGAACTGTCTTGTCTTTGGCACAGAAGATAATTATCTCAGTCCCACCTAAAGATCTGAGCTTGAGCCAGCTGGGACAGCTGAGCTAAAAATGAAACAAATGCCATGTTGAAACTGAGGATATTGTACAATGTTTCCAGTAAGGTTTTATTGAGTTTTCTGCAATATTAAAATTTTATATAGGATGTCTTGTGCCAAGGACCTACAAGCAGTGTATAAGAAGGGTAATACAAGACACTATTAGCCAGTTAACAGGACAGACAAGCCTTTTGCAGAAGTCTCATTCAAAGAGGCCAAATTCAATGTACTACATTGTGTACCTGTAATCAACATCCTCCATGCCTACAGAATTTGTCATGCTTGCAGACTACCTACATAGTGGCTTTTTAGTAAGGCTCATCAAGCGCAAAAAGTTAATTCCAGTAAAAAACAAACAAACAAACAAACAAACAAACAAACAAAACCCCCAAAACCCCCCCAAACCCCAAAACAAATAGCTTAGAAGTAACTACATCACTATGTAACTTATTTCTTACGGAAAACTTTGTCCTGGCCTGATGCAGTGTAGTTTTAGACCTCAGTGTGTGCAGAAAACAGAGGAAACCAGTATGTCAGGCTCTAATGACTGCTTAGACCCATCCTATTTTTAAAGGAAGTGATGTTTTGGGGATTTGGGGTTTTAGCTAACTCATTGTCAAGATAACAACCTCTATTAAGGAATCATTTAAAATGGAATCATTGCAAAGTTTAATTTAGAAACTCATCAAGAGTCAAGCCTGAACTTGAAAACTAGATTCACACATCCAACACTTAGCATTTGCAGAAGTAACCTCATTTCTTTTCCAATAAAGTTATTTATTTGTATGTAAGGAGTCTCTTCAAACTTCAAATAAAGTATTAAGCCAGGTAATCAACATGTCCCCGAAAGGTATCTGTTAGAAAGTCAACTGTAGACAACCACCATATGCTTATGTCATACAAATTCAAAGAGAGTCTGTAAACTCCCAACACACCAAAGACACAGGAAGCTATTTAGGAATGTCATTTGACATGCTCAGGGAAGCTGCAAGACCAACAACTGCAATAAATATGGGAGACCAGCTGCACATTGGATTCAGCAAATATCACATTAGAACATAAGATTAAGTTCAAATTTTTTGATATGTTGAGTGACAACTTTTTGGAATCCCTGGTCAGGAAATAAAAGAAAAAACTTCTAACCAGATCCTGACAAATAGCAAGGTGTGGCTCGTAGATTATGGTTAAAGAGCTGCTCTGCATAAAAGTAAATCAAGCAGACAAAAAGGTGTCTAGATTGAACACCCCTATAGGAAAAAACAGGTTTACAAAGTACTGTTTTGTACTACAAATTATGAAATGAAGAATTACAAAGAATAAGGAAGTTGTTAAGAATTGTGGAAGACAGTCAAAAGAGTAAATTCTTGCAGTAGGCTCAAAACTATTTAAAAAAACAATATTAGAGGTGCATATGCATACCACTTCTAAAAACTTTTTATAAAGTTGAGAAAAACCTGGATAAATACCAAGGTAGGAGAAGGTATTAAAATAGAGAAATCAGCTTTCAAATAGCAAAGATGTGTGCAAATATGGAAGAGAGAAGGGATCATAATCTTTATCAGGTTTAGCAGGCCAAACGTGAGCTTGTTGAATAACTTTCAAAATACCTATAGCCAGATCATAAATATTCAAATATTTTCAAATTTTCAAACATATAAAAAGCAAGAAGCTTGTCAAAAAGACCACAGAAAAAGAGAAAAAGTAGAACATTAAAGTGTAGCAGGAGTATGCAGAGTAGATAAGGCCGAAAAGATTTATTTTTTTTTAATCTATAGATTTACCATGGAGATCCATTTAAGTCCCTATTCTAAAAAATCTTTCTTTGCAACAAAAAGATCAGTGATCCATCTCAAACTGAAATACTGGTAGAAGTTACAGAGTAAGCTGACAAAATAATGATTTTTCAGTAATAGATGATACTGGCCATAGAGTTGAAAGGGAAATGAAAGATGAAACAGCTGATCAGTACAGAATTTGTGAACGTTGGAATACAATACATTGGGAAGGTTCAATACAGTTCTTGTAAATAGAAATATTACCTTCCAAATTATAGGGGGTCTTCTGAAGGAATTAACAAGTATAGCAATAAATCAAATTTGCATATCATCCACTTGCAGTGTCTCATAAGATCATAAAATGAACACTCTTCAGAAATCTAGGCATAGGATCGATGGTGAAGGTCCTCCCATGGTTGGAAAACAGAAACATGAAGCAAAGTGACTAGTTTTCACACAGTTGGAGATGTCAAATGGGGACTCACAAGCAACTATGATAGTGTCTCAACATATTCATAGATTATATGGAAAAGTGGATGAACTAACTTATTGATGGTAGCAAAAAGGATAGCTGTTTTAAAAGAACAGAAGAACTTCAGGAGACTCAGTGATGAGCAGGTGAAATTAATCATAGATAAATGTAAAGTAAATCATGTATGGAAAAAACAATTCCAACTCCACATATACAGTTAGAGGTTCTGGCCAATCAGGAACATCAATATAATGATCAACAGAATTAAAAAAAACATATGCATTTGGGAATATGGGAATAATTAAGAAACAGTAAATAAATCAGAAATTATGATGTAGAAAACTGCTGCACCTTCTTGTTAAATACTATAAACTACAGCGTTTCCACATCAAAAAGGATAGAGTGAAAGCAGTGAAGTTTTAAAGGAGAATGACAGTGATTATCAAGGTAAGAAATTTTTTTGTACAAGAAGTGACAAAACAGACTAGGACCCTTCAGCCTGGAAAAGACATGTCAGGGTGAGGGGGACATGACACAAATGCATACAGTCATGAGTGTAACATGGAGAGTGAGTAATGACCTTGCTCTCTTCCCATAAAGAGCTACACTGCATTAAAATTGTCATACATTTAAAGGAAAAGTCCTAGTCCTTTGAAAGTGATAAAACAGGATGTCCAGGGAAGTGATGGAGTCACCATGCCTGGCAGTATTTAAAAGATAGGTAGACATAGTGCTTAGAGATATAGTTTAGTGACAGTTTGTCAGTATTAGGTTGATGGTTGGACTAGATGATCTGAAAGTTCCCTTCCTACCTAGGCAATTCTATGATTCTATGAAAAGGCAAAGCATTGTTTCTATAAAGGCCATGGGATGTTGAGAGAGTAGTCCAGGAAATATCATTACATTTTTGCCATGTTATAGACATCCACTGCTGGCCTTTTTCAGACATAAGACTTTGTCAGAAATGGTCTCAACTGCTTTGGTCTCTCTTATGTTCCTCATGTTACACTGAGACAATTCGCTACTGCCAGACTGAATGAAATCTTGTGACTATGGTCTCCATGTGCTTTTTTTATTCGTATATTTAACACATTCAGAAAAATGACAGCACTGGATACAGTACTGGTATGTTTGACTAAAAACATAAGAAATGGCTGGAACAACTTTTCATGTCAGTTTGCAGAAAGAGCAAATTGTATTTAACAAAAAAATCTTTCTGTAGATTTTTCTTTCTAATTATACAGGTATTGTCCCATCATTTCAAAAGAGATGATAGCATCAGACAGATTTCCAGCTGCGCCTTATCTGGAACCAGGAAATAACATGTAAGCTTGCTCGTGGAATAATGAGCAAGCAATTAACAAAATCGGGATGCTTTTCAAGTACACCCTCTCTATCCCTGTACAAAGCTTCTCACATGTCAATGGTGCACTTCAAAAAAGTGTAGATATTCTCATCTACACTCCAGTGTCTCCAGGACTGGCTTAAGTCCACCTCATATGATGTCACTGTTTTACCTTTGAACAGATGAGCATCGTTTTGCCTAATAGCTAGACAGCTACAAGACAAAGCAGGCAGATCTGTGTATCCTTCATGTGACACATAGGTGGTCTGGGATTTTTTGAACCTAGGAAGTCCTTCCAGAGTCCTAGATGAAACACAGTTAGACTGGTTTTCTAGAGCAAATACTCTACCATACCTCAGGTTCAAAGATGCCCAAGGCACCAGGTATTGGTTCAGAATCACCATGTCCCTACTGGGGCATGGAGCACCAGCACAGCTCCTAGCTTGCTTTCATCCAAAGCAGACTTAGTTCATGTGCACCAAAAGTATGGGCATCAAACAAACTCACAGTAAACAGGAATATTCAGATGACCCACTCTGTAACCACACGATACCATGAGCAAAAACTCTAATGCAGATGCTTCCATATATGTGAATGCTTATGCAGAGGCAGGCTACATATAAGTGTTATAACTGCTTAGAAAGGGTATCAAAATGCACTAGCTATAAGGGAAAAGAAAAGTTTCAACAGAAGATAATCTTCAATATATTGGGTCAAAAAATCCTCCTTTCTAGCAAACTTTTTTTTATTTTTTTTTCCTTTTTAAAATATGCTAAGATAACTGAAGAAATTAATTTTAAAATATTATTTTAAGTATTATACAAATATATTTCTACAGCTAGAAAAGATATATTACAAATAATGAACAAAGCACACAGCCTTGGGAGCTCAGCTGTCAGTAATTTAACTCTACCATCTCTGGTTTCTCCTCTTCCTCTCAATTAAACTGCTTTTACCCCATGTATCTCCCAGAAATAAAAATGGACTGAAAAAGAGATATTTAAAATTCTAGTACTTTCTATTAAACTTATAAACTTTTCAGGACAAAATACTGGAAGGATAAGGAACAAAAGAATTAATTTAGCTAGGAGATTATATCACTTACCGTGGGGGTAACTATCGATTCTGGTTGTTTCCATGTGATTTAGTAGGCATGCTGGAGGTCTCACAGATGGAAAAAAAACAGGATCACTGTATGAAATAATTCTTAAATTTTTTAAAAATCACTTTTTCTATTATTTCCTCTTAGCTTGCTTTCTATTCCTGCTGTATATTATGTTTTCACATTTTGGTTGATTTGACCCTTTTGATACCATAGCACTTTGTAATAAAAAGAGATGCATTTTTTGGCAAGGAAATGACAAAACTGTGGCAGCTTCATATACCAGTTGTTAAAACATAGTTGATGAAACATTCTGTTTGTTGTTTGGTAGCTTAGCTACTTCATCAAGCATTCTGCTTATTTCCCCTCATTACTGGAATTATGCCTTTCAGCTACAGAGACCAAAACCATTAATATATTATTTAGGCAACAAGAATATTAAAAGAGTGTGTGAATGAAATACTGACTAGGCTAAAAAGAAATTGGAAAACTAGACTTTTAACACTGATCATTCTCATTCCCCAGGATCACCATACAGACCTCACATACTGTTTTAAGGGGACATGTTCAAAACAAAGAGTTAGGCCCATTCTTTTATATTAGCAGAAGCTGTATATAGTCTTTCCATCTGTAAACTAAAATAAAAGAAAATCTGATTTTTTCAGTCACTTGAATGAAAGAAATGATAAAACTTATTTTAATATGTCCTTGGTCTTTACTTTGCATTACACACTAGTTTAACTACTCAGTCTCAAAAGTGCCAAGAAATGACTTAAAAGAAATTCCTGAGCATTCAGATTTTCAAAGCTTGGATTAATAAAAGGGTTCAGAATTAGCCATCACTGGTCCTGCTAAAGGATATGGTAAACAAAACTCCCACAATCCTTAATGACAAAAAATTAGGTCAATGCTGAGAGCTTCTACTCCTGTGAAGCAAAAGAGTAAGACAGTACCAATATTTTTGTGATAAATCCAAAGTAGACAAAAGGAAGCTGCTATATTTTTCCTGTTATGTTCAAGCATACAAATGCAAACAAATCTGGACTGGAAAAATACCACCTTTTTTACAAGGTGCTATATTTTTCCTGTTATGTTGCATACAAATGCAAACAAATTTGGACTGGAAAAATACCACCTTTTTTACAAGCAACATGGAGCAACTGGGGAATGACAATACTCCAAGGATCTGAAGAAAGCGCAGATCCTCCAATCCTTTCAGACTTTGATGAAAGAAAAATATACAACTCTGGTAAAGTGCCAAAATATTGGGACACAAATTTTTTTTTCCCCTATTCCTCCTGTGTAGTTTTGACTAAATATACAGACAGAGAACACAGTGTTAAAACATGGTGAATGAAGATGAGGTTTAATTTGGGTTAGAAAATGGAAATTGTCTGGTAGGTATACAATGGAATATTATTACAAGAGATTTAATAACTTATTAGATTGTTGTTGCACCCAGATGGCTGTTCTTGACCTAAACAGCACTCCAACAAATATGTGCTGGAGTATGTATACATATACATGTGCATGTATGTGCTAGTGTAAATTATTTCCATTTTCCTTCTAAATAATAATAGTAGACTCCCCATTGTCTCTAGCTACTGTTAGCTCTGAATTTCTTACAGGCCTCATGGTACAAATGTGCCTGGGAAGCAGACTGAGAAAACATATATTTTGAAGTTTAACGTCCGTTTTAGAAACAGCATGAAGAAAGCTGTGATAGAGAAGGACAGGTAGGAAACAGTGTTTCACTGGCAGAGAGGAAACTGGAGGAGAGGAAACCGAGAGAGGACAAGCTAGATAGGCAGATAATATCATACCTTCAAAATAAGGAAAACCAATCTGAGTTTGAATTGCTATGAAATTGGGTGCCAGAGGATGGATTCAAGGAATGCAAATGATATTATTGAAGAGTAATAGTAAATAGTAAATGAGATTAGTACTGAATCACTGTGGGTGCTAAAGAAAAAAAAATAACTTATGGAACAGATGGAGAGGACCAAGGAAGTTGTGGTACTATGCTATTTTTGGTTGGCAGACAAAGATGGTGCTAGGCTATCACAGTGAGGAAAAATATGGGAAGTTGGAAGGGTAAAGGAGAAAATTAAATTCTGGATCGATGGCCAGACTTTTGGAAATGAGTTGCTATAATGGCTATGGAGGAAAAAAAAGACTGAAAGGATGAGGAGAAATTGGTTCTGGAAGTATAATTTTCAGATTACTACCTAGATTGCAAATGTACCCAGAAATCAGACTTAGTTATATAGGTAGATACATTGCTCAAATAAGGCTTACTGTATTGTTCTACCTTACTTGTTTCGCCTGGGAACAGTAACAAGCCAAAAATTTACCACTCTTTCAAATTGCACCCAAATATCCTAAGAAACAAAGATCACGCAGGCATGCTGACTAACCTCTACTCTTAAAAACTTTTCAATAAATCATCTAATTCCAGTCCAGTTTGATATCAGTCTAGTTGTATCAGAAACATTAAGCCCAAGAAAATCAGCTGCAGAATAGAAAAAATAGATCAAATTTGTATCCCCACAGAATGAGCAACAATTTGAATTCTTATTCATCAGCTGGTCAACCAAACAGCATACATATTCATTTCAATAAATTACCTCAGTAGTAGCTTGAAAGCAGTCAAAGAGTACACTTTTTCATCCATCCAGGAATTTGGAGGTCTAGGAAATTCAAAGTACTGCGGAAAAGCACAGGGAGTAGAGTGTGGAACTGTAATTGCTGTTGGGGGAAAAAGGAAAGGAAAGGGGAAAAAAAAGTGCCTATTAGATATAAACCCTTAGAAACACAGCACCATGACTTCCAGTGTTCACAAAACAACTTCTTTCATTAGAAGATTTTCCCTTTGAGGTATGTATAAGAGAGAAAACAAAGAAAAATATCTGCTACCTTCTTTATGAACCATTTTTCATTTTCCAGTGACGACCACTAGATCAGTTACAGACACATGAGAATGAGTTCAAGCTAACTCACTCTATATCCAGCACATTTGTATTGTGCACTTCTACTGCTTAGTTTCCCTTTGTCCTGAATGTTTCAGGTACTATGTGAGACAAGACTGCAGTCTAGATACTTCACATAGATGTAGCCTAAAAATTCTGGTCCCCTCATTCTTACTCTGAGAACCTGTGAAGAAGGCAGGTCCAGTCCCACCATCGTCATTCCACCCTGTTATTCTTTTGTCACCTATTAAAATAACCTATTATCAGTTAGGCATAAATTAAGTCAAATCTTAGAAGCTAAGAATGGTGTTACTCTATGAGCTAGGTGAGCCAAAACACCTAGATGTACTGACCCAGCTATTCTGTAAAAGACCTCTGAACAGTTCAGTAACCTATTTGACTAGTTAAAGGAAATTTTGACAAACATTCCTTTAAATTGCACACAGGCCAAAGCAGCCTCAAACTGCTGTTCCAGGAAAAAGGAACAGCAAAATACATATAACTACCTAATTAATTTATTTTATTTTTTTTTTTAAATTTATAAAATATATTCTTTACAAACAATTGATTTTTAATTTACTTGAAACATTCATTGATGTTACATGGTAACAGTGTGAACACAAAATGTCTGCAGTATGATACATTTATATGCACAATCTTCAACACACACACAGTTCAGTGACTGTGAGCAAAATCCACTGCAGAGTAATGCGTTAGCAATCCAAACCTTAGCAATCAATCCAGTTAAAATGACTGAACATACACTTAATGACATTCTCATGATCTAGATCTAGTATTTGGAGAAAGACAAAAATTCTATAAAGTCGTTGATAAAGTTTCAGATATTTACAGTTCAATAAATGACGAGAGCACTTCCACTCCAGGTGAGCAGATACTTGTTTCCAGTTAGAAACCAAGATCAGTGTTGTGAAATGAACTTTGTTTCAGTCCAACAGCTGCATATTTACACTGAAACAAGCACTCTGCATTCTCACAGATTTTATTGAAACTTGGCAAAGTAAGCTTTAATTTATATTTAGATTCTAATGAAGTTAATCAGATATTGTCATGTGTGCATTACCGTGGCAGGAGAGCAAAAAGCCATTCTGTCATGTTCCCAAAATCCCCTCCCCCACCGTGTACCAACACAGCACTCAACTTGCTATATTAGAGGTCTTAGTGAGGGGGAAAGTATTTGTAGGTGAAAAAAAGATAAGGAAGATAAGTCTGGAACTCTTTTAGCTCTCATGTGTCACATATTTTTGGAGGTGTTATGAAGGGGATAGGATTAACATTCTCATTGCTGCAGGGTTCAGGAATCAGACAACATCTTTAAAGGTTTTGTGACCTCTCTTGGAGCTCCCAGTTGTCACAAGAAATTTCTATGCAGATGTGTCCTGCATCACTCTTGACAAAATAAAGTAAATTTACTTCCCAGTCTAGGTAAAGCATCTGATTTACAGTTTTTCCCCCATCTAGCAATTTGCTTGTTCAATATTTATATTACCCCTGTTTTACTCTATCAACTGAGATCTGCTATGCTTTGGAAGAAGTTTGTTTCCTCTAAGCAGTCATTTTAATAATAATTCACAATTTATAATTTTGGTGTTTATTTCTTATAAATAAAAGAAGTAGCTGAAACCTGCAGTTTCCATCCTAAGCTAACTCAGACTCTGCAGCCATTCTTAAATCTACCTAATTATTATATTTTTTCCCTGCCATAAAGTCATAGTTGAGAAAAAAAAATCCTGTATAGTTACATCATACTGTACACAAGGCTGAGGGTTAGGATTTTGGAAAGTTTTTAGTATCTTCCAACCCACAGAAAGCACAAATCAGTTTCCCCACATTACATCTTTTTGTGTCTGATTTTTATGAGATGATAATGTGATGGTGCCCAGTGATATGGTTTCATAGTTTCTGGCTGACATTTAAATTTACAAGGACATGAGCTAAGGAAGATTTAGTTAGTGCCAGATATAACTGATAATAGTGATAATGTACTTGCTAGCACTTCTGGGCAAGATATGGTACCATGCCATCAAAACTGGTTCCTTAGTATACATTTTAAATTATTTAGAACTACCACCAAACTAGCACTTAGTGCTCCTTTCCCTTCTCTGCCACACTGTGCTCTTCCTCCATGATTAATGCACCAGTCTTGCTACCTTCCTGTGCTAACAAGAACACTGAGTAAACAAGGGCAAAGATTTTCATGTCTGATAACCAAATTCAGAAGCTCGGGATCTGGTGCAATCAAATCCTTGCTCCAGGAGAATGGCTTACATCTGACAGAGCTTCATCTTGTCTAAGGGGTGCACAGGATAGCAAAGAAAGAACTTTCCTTCTTCATACAACACTTCAATTGTTCTTAAATATTTGTTGTTAAATTGCTAAACATTTCATTATTGTAGCAAAGCTGAAATGATTATATTGAAATTTTAATGAATTCCTCATTTTGCATATTCTGTACAGTAGGTCATATTTATGTAAACCTGTGATGTATCACATACAAACATTCTTACCTAAAGTGCAGAATTTTGCCACTAACAAAATAAATATTTTCTCTATTTTTTTAGACTGTGTTACAATAAGATATTCTAGTGTTCTGAAGACTGAAGGACTCTTTGAGTACTATAACCAGGCTAATTTATAAGGTATTATACAAATACTGAATTTATTGGATTAGTCCCCAGTTGTCTGACATTTGAATTTCAAGATTCCACTTATGGTACATAAGGCATTACAGCTTGGACCCTTCTCACATTGTTGATACTTTGGGTTTGTATCCTCCTCTTCATATGCTGCATGAATTTAATGCAAGATTTTTCTGTTATGATCAACTGTCTAAACATGAGTCTTTTGGGGTAAAGAATACATTTTTCACTCTCATAAGATAATTTAACTACAAGGATTCATTAATACTACAGAATGAGGCCAAGGGCAGAATTTGTCCTTTTGTCTAAGAACTTTTAAAAGTTGGAATTCCTTTTTATTTTAGTCAGAGAGCAAAAGTATTAACCAGGATCTTACCCATCTTATTTTTGTAAGGAAGTTGGGCTTTGAGTCTTAAGCATCTAAAACTACAAAACCTCCACAGAAATTAAACTACCGTGACAAAAACATGGGAAAAAGAGCCTTCACCCTTTTTTTTTTTCCTTTCCCCCAAAAGTATCTAATGATTAAAACATCTTTGTAAATATTTATTACCTTAATCTTAGCTTATGAGGGGAAAACTAGTAATAGACTCCAAGGGTCAGTTTCCACATATGGTTGTATCAGTTCACCACAATTTAAACTGGTGATTGTTCATAACCCATCAGAACCTAAAAAGAGGTTAGACTTTTACAAGGGGGCTCAAAGAATGGGCATAATACACAAAGGATGGAGAACAGGGTTTAGGAGAGAGTAAAAGAATCAATGTACTACAGAAAGAAACCAATTAAATATACCGATTGATGACACAAGTCTAATAGGTTTTGACCATAAGACAGATGCAGGCTTGGAAGTTTATTTTCAGTTTGTTTCTTTGTTACATGTACAATTTTGAAGGTATATTAAAAAAGGAAAAAAAATCCCTTCACAATTAAAATTGTACCTTACAGTAAAAGAAAAGTTTCGCTCGTGTACTCGGCACAAAAAAAGAGAACTCATATATACATAAAGTTCTTTCTTACAGAAGACTTATAAAGACAAAGAATTACTGATTAAGTGACATTAGATACAGTTCTAAGAAGAAGAGCAAATTCCAGTAATCAAACACTCACTGTTTTCTGAACTAAAACAATAATAAACTAAATGGACTTATCCATTAAGTGAAGAAAACTCTCTATGGGGAGATACAAATGTGAATGCTGATGTCATGCAACAACATCTTCCTCTCTTTTTGCACTCTTTTGCAAAACCAGGAAAAACGTAGAAGACCCTAGCCATTTTTTTGAAAGGAATTACTATAATAATAACAAAATAAAAACACAGTCTTAAATCTATCAAGAAATAGAAATAATTAATACTTTCCACACTGCATGATCAGCAGGGTCATTCTGGGAAGGGATGAGAAGGGAAAGGAAGAAAAAGACAAAGGGAGGCATTATGATCTTTGTTTGTCACAAAGTTTTTCATATACTTCAACCCACTGTATTAATTCCGTTCCCAAAAGGCCTTGTATTACTTTTAAATTGCAATTACAGACAAAGCTATGCTGACACTTTTCATGGCTACTGATTTCAAGACTTCCAAATCTCCCTTGTCTATAAATTTTCACTGTTTATGAAGATGAGATGACACAGGAACTTCATGTTAGGTCACTTCATAAAGACGAGGGTTCATACCTGAGATAGAAGCCTTGCTTTAGTCTTAACTGATTGAAATTCTGTGGCTGCCTGTGGGTTTTTATAAAGAATTTCTATCTATCTGCCACATATTTAAAAGTGTAAAATCTAAGTGCATCAACTCATGTACTCACTAAAATGGCACTGGGCAATTGAACAGTTCCCACTGAGTAGCACCTGCATATGTTTTAACATTTGTGTTAAATACATTGTAGTGAAAACCATATCATACCCCAAAGAGCAACTTCAGTGGTACACAAACACACTATGACACCTACTGCCATAGCCATTAACAACAGTCTAGGGAGATGATTGTGAAAAGAAAAAGGACTAATGTCTACACTACTAGGTAGAAAAGACATAAAGAGCAAAACTCAGTTTTTTAAGAATCATTGTAAAATCCCCCTTTTTTTTTACCTGGTGTTCCCAATGACAACTAAGCACTGTGCTGGCCTATTCTGGATAAACTCCACCCTTTGAAACTGGGCCCTCACCAGGGACTGCTTTGGTTCTAACAACTGACTAAATGTTTTCATGTAACACACAAGTGTTTTGATATTAGTAGCCAAATGCATTTGTAAATACTTTTAGTATGTTTAAAAATACCAGTGATAAGTAATCAATCTTATGCCCTTTGTTTCAAAGTAACCAGAATCACAGAAGCAAAAACTTGCTTCTTTTTTTCTCTCATCTTTTCTTCTCTGTGTTAACTAAAGACAGATACACAGAGGGATGATTTGTAATTAAATTAAATTCAGCAACAAAAGGTGTGTAAAATGCATTTACTCCAAAACAATAAACAAATACATGATTAATTGCTTGCAATATGCCTACCTTTGATGTGTGAAAATAAAGATGATGCAGCAGCTGAGCACCTTTGAATCAATTCAACATCCACGTAGTAGACATGTGCATCCTTTACTGCAGACTTAGAGAGATTCCATGAAAGAATTTCCAAGATCTCTGGTGGAAATTCACCAGAATAGAAAAAAATTATATCCACTTAATTCTTCCTCCTCTACCACCATAACCTAGACCAATTCCCAGAGGGGAAAAAAAAAAAAAATCTATAAAACAAACTATGTGGTAGGGGAAAAACTAGAAAACATAAGTATTTATTTTTAGACACCCTGGTAACATTGGCAAATTGTTTATCTTCTGACATAATTTGTTGCAATTTCATATGTATCCAGAGATTATACTCTTACAAACTGCAAAGGAATAAAATATAGAAGAAGAGTCCTTTAGTAGTGGCATTTAATCTCATTCATAGTCCTTGTATTTTGAACCCCTAAGCACTCTGCTTTACTACACTGTAGTACAGTAACACTTACTAAATACACCAATACAGTAAATACTTATACACACAATTAAAATAAAGAGGAAGAGATGTGGTAATAACAAAGACCATTTCTCCTGTGTGCAGAATTCTCTTACTCTGCCTGTAATTTCATACATGTAAGAGAGTTCACCCTACTTACTGTTTTGGGGTATCTACAATATTTCTGGAGGAATCTTGGATTGCTGCTGGTTTCTTTTGTTTTACTGGAGAAGCAGGTCCATTTCAGTGGTGAGTAATGCTAATACAGATTATCTGAAGGCTTGTTTAGGATTAATTCTTTACGGTACTCATCCAAAATGTGTTGCTGTCAAAGCAATAGTTTACGCTGGATTTCAACAGGAATGCAAATCAAAATCTATACTGGATAGGTTTAGGAAAACTTTTTTCCCCCCAAATCTTATAGATATATCTAGAATGCCAGAAAGTTGAGACGTTGAAATGTGAGCAACTGAATGTGAAGAAATGTAACGGTTCAGTTCACTGTAAATTAAAGGTTTTGTAGCAGTGCTAAAATATTTACACCCACATCCCCACACACATCTGCACTCTCTCCCTACATCTCACACTCAGAGATATTACACCATTTTTCAAGTGGATGTAGAGGAAAAAAAGAAGAAAGGGGAAGTCAAGTCACTAACTTAAAATGTTATTTTCTTCTAGTAGGTGTAGGCTATTAACAGTTTAATAGCAAAAAGATAAATCTGCAAATGTTCATGTAATAAGAGGGCACCTTCAATCCTGCCACATGATTCAGGAACTATCTGTATTTGTAGCTTTTTTATTATGATTTCAAAACTTCAGCAAAAAGCACATTTATATAAATAGACCTAGTATTTCCCCCCCCCCAAAATTACTAGATATGGAAATACTTAAGAGATAAAGACTAACAAAAGTAGCAATCCTTTTATTCCTAAGCAGAACATAAGAAGCTCAGTAAAATGCAGGGAGATAAACAGCACTATGACTACAAGCAACTGGTGTTGCTAATATCTGCTTAGCTCCTTGGAGATTGGTTGCATTCATTTCCTATCAGATGACCACTCGAGTTTCACAGCCTGCTCTACAGCTCTTTTTACAATAGGGAGCGTTCTGCCCATGCCCTGGCAAGCTGTCATTGATTGTTTCAAACGCTCTGTATTCAGCTATTCACAGAATGATTCCCTGGCTTTTCAAACTGTAAGCTAGCCTAGTGTGTCAAATATGCTTCTGAAGATAAAGGCATTTGTAAATGTAAAGGCATCTGTAAACGTGAAAGGTGCTTAACTATGTATGCAGCCTTTACAAAGCAAAGGCAGCAAGCATGAGACTGTTCCCAATGAGAAAGAAAATAATTCAGCATCATTTTTCCTCTTTCTGAATTCAGATTTCAAAATAAAGATTTAGTAGACTCACACATAATGAAGTTTGGAATTTTGATAATACATCACCCCCTGGCCTACCACTACTTCTCTATTTTCCGCACCACAGAAATGTTAGTACGGTGTCTCTCAAGGAGCTATGATCCCTTTACACTGTGCGAAGTATATAAATACAGGAGCTGGGAGGCCTCAGTGGGCAAACCTACTGGCATCAAAACAATAAACACTCTGGCATATATTTACAGACACAAAACCTTGGCATGCATTTGCATACATTACTCAGAAAAAAAGAAAAGTACCAAAGATCTGAGTGGAAGAAAAATGCAGTGAGACCCTAACAGTTCAATATTTAATTATTCCCTAAACCTTCCCTCAAGCCATGATTCTGTTATTTTCTAACCTCTTCCCCATATTTCCAGATCTCCTTGCCAGAACTCTATTCTGTTTAGAAATGGAGAAAAAAAATGGAAGATTTTAAACTCTTTTTGGGCTCGGAGATTTAGGGTTGAGGAAGCAAACTGCCCCAATGTACAGGGCACATGTTCATGTGGTTCACCTTGCTTGTAAGGGTGAGAGGATGCAGAAAACCAGGCAATTGACCAAGGTGAGGACTGGCCAACCAGGAAGGTCTGAATTTTATACCTGGCTGAGAAATAGGCTTAGATAAGTTACTTTAGCTCTGTGTGCCTTGGATTTCCTGACTGTAAAATGAGCATCATTAGGGTACTGAGCTCTCCAGTTAAGATAAATGGTGTCTGTAAGAACTGCTGTGATAATTTTCCTGAATAAAGACTAACACAGTGGACTCCTAAAAGGAGTCGGAACGTGCTGGTTCCTAAAGATTCACAGAAGGCTTGTCTCACTAGTACTGACACTCAGCTGTTGGGAACAGAGGGTGGCCCAACCTCTTCCCAGCCCTCAGCTCTGTTAGAACTTCATTCATGGGACAGTGTACTACACATACCTTGCTTGAATGCAACTCTTATCTTTGGAGCCTTATTCTGTAGGAAAACGAATATATCCTGCATCATCATCTTTTCTGAGCCATATCTAGAGGTCTAGAGAAAGGTCATATTTCATCTGTTATTCTCTAATCAACTTCTAAATAGACTCTGTGCTCAGACATGCCTACGCCACTGATAGAGTCAGCAGATTATTATTTCTTTTGGTAATTTACTACCAAGCCGCCCTGATGTACCAGTTATCCAGACTCACAGATTCTTAGGAATCAAGAGATGTACCTGTCTTGAAGCACATGCCTTGGACATATTCACATTCATGCCCAGAAAGGTCAGGACATGACTCATTGGACAAATCACTTTTAAATCTGTATAAGCCACACACACACCAAAAAAAAAAAAAAAAAAAAAAAAGAAAGAAGAAAGGAAACTAAGAATACGGAGAAATACGGATATGGAGTTGAAAAATGGAAGGAATCTCCTTTCTAAGAATTTTCTACAGAAAATTTGTCTACCTCAAATTAATCTGTCTTTTCATTGATCATGAAACAGTATGCATCCAAAGTTTTGATGAAAATTAAATTAAATGAAATCGGGCCCTCTCCAGAAGGAAAAAAGAGACCTGGTCACCTAGGACTTATGTATGTTCAGGTTCCTTAGTTGGTCTTGAACCTGATCTTCTCCTACAGTGGGCTGTTCTTTGTTCTCATAGCTCCTGTGTTTGCCTTCTGCAACTTGGCAGTGTGGTTAGAGCCCTTGCCAGTGAAGACTGAGGCAATAAAGTTATTGAAACAGGTCCAGAGGAGGGCCACAAAGATGATTAGAGGACTGGAGCACCTCTCCTATGAGGACAGGCTGAGAGAGTTGAGGTTGTTCAGCCTGGAGAAGAGAAAGCTTCTCCATATAGCAGTCCCTAAAGGGGGCCTACAGAAGAGATGGGAGAGGGACTTTTTATCAGGGAGTGTACCGATAGGATGAGGGAGAATGGTTTTAAACTGAAAGAGGGGAGATTTAGATTAGTTATTAGGAACAAATTCTTTAGTGTGAGGGTGGTGAGACTCTAGAACAGGTTGCTCAGAGTTGTGGATGCCCTGTCCCTTGAAGTGTTCAAGACCAGGTTGGATGGGCCTTTGAGCAATCTGGTCTAGTGGAAGGTGTCCCTGCCCAGGATAGGGGGGTTGGAACTAGATGATTTTTAAGGTCCCTTCCAACCCAAACCATTCTATGATTTTATGATTCAAAACCCTCCTGGATGCTATCTTATCCAACCTGCTCTATGTGAACCTGCTTCCACAGTAGGATTGGGCTAGATGATCTCTAGAGGTCCCTTCCAACCCCCACAATTCTGTGATTATGTTATTCTGTGAAATACTTTTTATGATATTTCTCAATTTTATTTTTTATGGTGCTGTATATAAGGGATGATGACCTTATTACGTGAGAAGCTGAAACAGATTAGTTTGATTTTGATACCCTGTACACCAACATGTCTTCCAAGAATCTGCCATATAAAACTAAGTATATATGCTTCTGCAAAAGAGATGTGAGCGATGGCAACCTTACTAATTTTGGTAGTATATCTTTTACATCTGTTCCTTTCTCTCCTCCTACTGAATTTGGCACTGCTGTGGGAATCTGCATCAACTCATTTCCAAAAAATCTTCCCAAATGTATTAAAATACATGTTTCTGACAATATCTATTTGGTCTAAACATGTTGAAACACATGGAAGAGAAAAATATGTGCAAATATCAAGCAGGGGGAAGAATTCCTTTACTATATTGCTAAATACATGCAACAACCATTCTCCTCCCATTGTTTGTTTTTTTTTTGTCCTGGAAAGCTTGGTCTCAGGCCAGTTGGCTGTCAGTAAAAAATAGAAGTAGCCGGAGGACATTTTGTCAATTGGGGAAAAAAACCCCAACAAATTCCTCCAAAGAATGCAATGTGGGCACCTATCTGACTCAAAATTTCAATCACCCCAAGACCCATTTCAGAAATACCTACAGTATAACCAGTCTTGGAAGGTCAATACCTTCCAATGAAGGAAGCGCATCAACGCTTATACATATTTAAAGAGTGGGTGTCAAGAAGATAGGGCCAGACTCTTTTCAGTGGTGTCCAGTGACAGTACAAGGGGCAACAGACACAAACTGGAACACAGAAAGTTCCATCTCAACATGAGGAAATCTTCTATACTTTGAGGGTGCCAGAGCACTGGAACAGGCTGCCCAGAAGGCTGTGCAGTCTCCTTCTCTGCAGATATTAAAAACCCACCTGGATATGATCCTACACAACCTGCTCTAGGTGAACCTGCTTTGGCAGGTTGGTTGGAATAGATAATCTCAGAAGGTCCCTTAAAATCCTTACAATTCTGTGATTCTGTAATTCTGTGTGCAATATCTTTTCATTTATGGTGAGCCAGAGAGGTTTCTGCACAGGAATGGTTGCAGACCTGGGGTCCAGCCTTACTTAGTTGGGACAGCTGGGTTTCTGGTACGCTGCCTTCCTTGTGGCAGCCACATTCTCCTGCCACCCGTTGCAACACAAATCAGAATACCAGGTGCTGTTTCCTCCCCAC
This sequence comes from Calidris pugnax, assembly GCF_001431845.1. Taxonomy (NCBI): domain Eukaryota; kingdom Metazoa; phylum Chordata; class Aves; order Charadriiformes; family Scolopacidae; genus Calidris; species Calidris pugnax. Next base: position 3,732,705 of record NW_015090885.1, read on the forward strand.
TATCTGAAGGAGGTTACAGATTGCCCTAAGCCACGAGCTGACAACCAATCACACGTGGTGTACTAGACTGTGTTTCTTTCTCAAATCAGAGTTTCAGCACACTGACAGAGATTAAAAACATTCAGCCTCTCAAAGAGGGAAGTTGTTACCTGTTGGTTGATTTTTAAGCCAATGTGAGCTCAGAGACACTCCTTTCCTGAAGGGGCATGGTTAAGCCATATTAATGATCATATCTTCTTTTGTGTCAAGCAATGGCTCCTGATTCCCAAAGGCTTGGGAGCAATTACCTAAATCTAAAGTGATCTAGCAATACTTTTGTGGTCCCTGTGCCATATTCCAATTCAATTATTGAGGTTGGACCTATGACACCAGTTTTCCACTCCTTTCAGTCCTTCAATGCACAGCAGTCGACACTGCTATAACACTTCTGGTAGCCTCCTCGGATATATATAGTCGAACAAGTCCTCAGCCCAGACAAATGTGAGACTTTAATATATCTGGAGGTCAATATGCATCTAGCCCTGATCAGTCATGAGGTAGGAGGCACTGCGGTTTTCAATCGTCTCTCTCAAGTAAATATCTTGCAGCTGCCTTGACAAACCTTGACATATATCTTCCAAAAATTTGTTCACACCTTCAGCATGCTCGGTCTCAGCTGTTTCTCCTTATTCTATCTAACTTCAGCAGTCTAAAACTTTGGCATTTAATGTAGGTAACCATTTACACTCCTACAGTGGGGACAGCCAGGCAGCTACAGAGAGAAACTTTTTCCACTTTTTTTACTCACCTACTACAGGAGACAATGGAAAACAAATTTCTTTATAACGGATCATAGAATAAATGCCTAAAATAGAAAAGCTAAATTCAAGTTATCATATTAGCAAGAAAGAAGCTGGTAGGGTGTTGGGTTTTTTTCCAAGTAGTTTAAGTTAAAAAATTGGTTCATCTTCCCTTAAGATTAATGAAGGTAAAGTGAGTGTGCACTGTAAGAGAGTGAAGAAGGAGCACAAATATGCCCAAAGCAGCTCTAACTTTAAATAAAACATGGTGTTAGCATGTTAGTTGTTTTTCTCAGTAACTTGCAAAGTTGTGTGGTGTACTGTAGTTTAGAAAGCTCCACAGTGATCTTTCACAGTTTTATGAGTCTCCCTGAATCTTCTATGTGATGTGTGAAATAGCAGATCATCTGGAGCTGAGAAAAATAAGGGCAACAGGGAAGGTACCAAAAAGGTGTATAATGCATATTTTAAGCTTGGTGGTATGTCTTGTGGGAAAAAAAAAAAAAAACAACAAACTGTAGTGTTGGGAGGACATACAAAATGCATATAAGTATATACACTTACAATGTGTGTAATAGTGATTGCACCCAAAATAGAATTTTCATGAAGTAAAAGAAGAAGTCGTAGAATTTCTGCGTGTTCCAAGAAAAGACAGAAGCCCCGCTATATAGGAAATCATTAAATTGAAAGATCAAGGAATAGCACAAGTACAAAACACTCCATAGAGAGAATTCAAGGTAGTAGTCAATGTGTACAAATGATGTGGCACAATGGATTTTGCCTACAGCGAGGAACTTTGTTATACCCACACCTACTTTCTAACTTCACTAGAAAAATCACTGCATTCCAGCAGTATGCATTTGGATTATGTACAGATCGCAATTACTTGCTGAGCCAAATGGGCAGTGCCAATGAGACTCTAGTTTATTTTGACACACCACCCAATTACACCATTGAAGAAATAGGCACAAAATTTGTCATCATAAAAAACTTTGGGGAATGAAAAAATGCACATTACAGTCATGTTGGCAGTGTTAGCAGATGGTATGAAATTGCCACCATATGTGACTCTGAAGCGTAAAACAATGCCGAAGGAACAGCTGCCTACTGGAATAATTGTTAGGTGTCAAAACCAGGATGGATGTCTAAAGACTTAATGAAGGATTGGCTGAACGTTATTTGGAATAGGTGACCAGGTGTGCTGTTAACAAAAAGGAGGAATGTTTGTCCTAGATGCATTCAAAGGGCATCTACCACTAGCAAAAATATTATCAGAGAAGGTAATATTGTTCTCTGGTCATAATGGAAGAAGGGCATTCACAGCTGCAGGTAACTCAATATGTTAGTAAACAATCCCTTTGAAGACCATTTGAAGTCTGCATATTCAAAATGGCTTTACAGAGGTGATCATGCTATAATTCCTACAGAATTCCTACAGAAAAAATAATGGAGCCAGGCACAACAATAGATTTAGACAACATGGTAACAGATAAATCCAGGACTTGCAGTTCCAAGTCTTAAGAAAATCCATATTTCATATTCCATGGATGGAACCAAAGGTGATTTGTTTGAATTCAAAGAAGTTGAAAGCAGAAAATACACTTGAAATGACCAAGAAATTGTATATAATCAAGAGAGGTACAGTGACAGAAAGGAAGAGGGATGAGATATGTAATAAACATTTTTTGTCTATTTGGATCGGAGGGAGAGATTGTCTCATATTCACAGAATCACAGAATCACCTAGGTTGGAAGGGACCTTTAAGATCATCTAGTCCAACCATAAAAAAACCCCAACAACAACAACAACAAAAACCCAAAAAAACCCCACCAAACAAAACACACACACCAACAGTAAACCATATTCCCTAGCAGAATGTCAATTCGTCTTTTGAATATCTCTAGGGATGATGCCTCAACCACTTCCCTAGGCAGCCTATTCCAATGACTGATAACACTTTCAGTGAAGAAATTTTTCCTAATAGCCAACCTGAACCTCCCCTGGTGCAACTTGAGATCATTTCCTCTTTTCCTATCGTCTGTAACTTGGGAGAAGAAACCTACCCCTGCCTCTCTACACCCTCCTTTCAGGTAGTTGTAGAGAGCAAGAAGTTCTCTCCTCAGCCTCCTCTTCTCTAGACTGAACAACCCTAGCTCCCTCAGCCTCTCGTCATAAGACTTATTCTCCAGACCCCTCACCATCTTCATTGCCCTTCTCTGGACCCACTCCAGCACCTCAATGTCTTTTTTGTGGTAAGGGGCCCAAAACTGGACACAGTACTCGAGGTGGGGCCTCACCAGTGCCGAGTACAGGGGGACGATCACCTCTCGGGTCCTACTCACACTGTTCCTGATACAAGCCAGGATGCTGTTGGCCTTCTTCACCACCTGGGCACACTGCTGGCTCATGTTCAGCTTGCTGTCGACCAACACCCCCAGGTCTTTTTCTGCTGGGTAGCTTTCTAGCCACTCTTCCCCAAACCTGTAGCACTGCAGGGGGTTGGTGTGACCCAAGTGCAGGACCTGGCACTTGGCCTTATTGAAACTCATCCTGTTGGTCTCAAACCATCCATCTAGCCTGTCCAGATCCCTCTGCAAGGCCTTTCTACCCTCCAGCAGGTCGACACCCTCACCCAACTTGGTGTCATCTGCAAATTTACTGAGGGTGCACTCAATCCCTTCATCCAGATCATTTATAAAGATGTTAAAGAGAACTGGCCCCAGTACCAAGCCCTGTGGGACACCACTCGTGACCAGCCGCCAACTGGATTTGACTCCATTCACCACCACTCTCTGGGCCCGGCCCTCCAGCCAGTTTTTAACCCAGTGGAGAGTGTACCCATCTAAGCCACAAGCAGCCAGTTTCTCCAGGAGGATGCTGTGGGACACTGTATCGAAGGCCTTGCTAAAGTCCAGGTAAACATTCACAGTCATCATCTTTCCTGATTAATATAGTAGATGACTTTGATGCTTAGTCTCCATGTCACAACTGCAACTGCACCAAGGAGGTCAGAGCTGCCTGGCAGAACCACTGTATTATGAGCTATGACTAGCAACATGTCTGGGGAATATAATTGAATGGACAACAGTGTATTTTCTCTACTAGTTCAGATTTTCTATGAACTGGTGAAATTCATTTGAAAAGAACTGCATTAAAAGAGCACCTCTGTTTTACAGATTGAAGACAATAGCACTGATCACTCAAGAGATAATTAACCTACAGCTCATACAACTTCTCACATTTTAACAGCATGGCCTCACTTTTTTGTCTTGTTCCTAAAAAAAAACCACCAACAAAACAATCAAAAAATAATACCATTCTAAACATATAGTGTTTCTGCACCCAGGGAAAGATAGAAATTCCACCACAAAATATCTTTATCCATTTGTCATGTGTCCTCTGGGATTTTGGCATAACACTCTTGTTCAATTTTTTTCTCCTTGAATACAGCATTGCACTAATGACTGGATGACTTTGAAATGTCTTAGGTTTTAAATTAAAAACTAGTTGTAGCATAAGAATATAATTTAGTGCTACCTCTGTATAAATATATCTAGATAGGCAGTTATAAATGCACAAGAGCCCTTACAAAACTTCAAAGCCTGCTCATACTACTGAGTTGCTTTTTCCTCTTGCAAGATTCAAAGCCATATCAGTTTAAACATTCTTTTATGACAGTAGGCATTTATGCATTAAAAAATTCAGCATGAAGAAGAAGTGCCTAACAAGAATATAATCAAGTCTGTATAAAGAGATCAACTGCTCCCTGCCATGCTTAATGTAGACTACATTTTGTTAATGACAGTTTCTCCCAGAAGCACCCAAAATTTCTGAATTTCAAGACAATTGAACTGGAAATTTTAAGACCTAAGGAGATTGACACAGTTCTTTCCCGTTTCTGTTGAAGTAGCACTGGGAGCTGATTCCTCATTGCTGCTTATAGAGCACATTTTTAAGAGTGTGGTTTAAAATGCTCTGGAGCTGGAAGAGCTTTAAACAGATTAACTTGGTATTTTTGCCTTTCTGACTTCCTAGTAGCTATAATAATTTAGGGCTAAATCTTTCTTGAACTGTTGTGCTTCATCCTCAGCTGCATCCTCCATCCTTCAGTGGCACTGAGACTTCTCTTGGTAATGATAGAAGCAGAGTCAGTACCTAGCCAGCCATCCAAGTACAGGAATACAAAGTTACCTTCAAGTCACATTTATTCACAGATGCTTTTGGTGTGGTTTTAGCTCCTTGACATTGCATCCCAAACTTGGTCTGTACTGTTTTAGAAATAGGATTTTATATCTAAAATTTAAAATCAAGATAAATGGAACAATATTTTAGTTTCTGCTGAGTAACTTCAGCTTTGCACAATCCTGAAAAATAAAAAGTTGCTATATTGAAATTAATTTAAATCTATCCTCGATATGGCCGATATTTATCATTTTGAGGGTGGAAAGACACTGGAACAAACTCCCCAGAGATGTTGCGGATGCCCCATCCCTGGAAGTGTTCAAGACCAGGCTGGATGGGGTTTTGAGCAACCTGGTCTAATGGGAGGTGTCTTTGCCCATGGCAAGGGAGGTTGGAACACGATGATTTCTAAGGTCCCTTCCAACCCAAACCATTCTATGATTTTTAAGACATATCTCTGTGAAGGGAAGGTACCTTGACTTCTTAAATATTACAAAGTCAAGATGTTTAAACTTACAGGTGCCACAAAGGCTTTAATTCTATTCCCCTGTGTTTATACTTTCTAAAAAGACCTTTCACCACATGATCACATGCAGTACTTATGGGGAAAACAGACTGCTAGCTACTGTACGCTGTTAGATTTATTGGGAGTGAGCTGGGAATAAGTGTTGCTTAGAAGCTGGTACATACCAGTTTTTTAAGCAGGTAAAGAAAATCCCAGTTTCTTGTTTCCTGAGAAATGATCTCCCATTTAGGATGAATTTTCTTATATAATAACCAATTCTACTGAAATCAAACTTCAGGCAAGATAAACAGGTTCTTGGCTTGCCTTCTATAGCTATGGATTATATGGAGGATACAAAATTACCTCTTCAATACAAGAGGTGCTTCAGCGCACTAGCAAGATTAAAAGCAGTGCTGTCCAGCATCTGAAGGTTATTTCCACATACATTATTAGTCCTAGCCCTAACTCTGTCGCTTTCTTCTCCAAAAAGTGTTAAATACACTGTTCATTATAAAATGAGATTAATTTGTCTCTGACAGCATTGATAGGAAAAATACCTAATAGAACGCCTCCATGAGAGCAATGTGAAACTACCATGAGACAGATGAGTGATGCATGTGTCTGACAAAAGAATAGAAGTAGTAACTACTGACAATGGGATGTAAAAAGTATTTATAATTGATTTCTTCATGCTTTTATGAGCAGCTACTGGTCTTGGGCCAAAGTTTAATTTTTCTTGTATTAAAATACTTCTAAGGGAGAAAAACATTCACCCCTCCAAATATGTATTCACCATGAGACCTCCACCTCCCTTATAGTGGTTTATGCAAAATGAAATATGGGTCTCACTATAAGGTTTATTTTCTCCACACCTTATAGTGGTTTATGCAAAATGAAACGTGTGTTCCCAGTCTACATAAAATCCATTACAACTGACCCTCACTGTCCCAGTTAAATAGGTAAGAAATGAATTAGCATAGAGACATAGGATGTCTCTGAGTATTAAGTTAATAACAGATTTCTTACAAAATATGTAAGCGTATGGTAGATCAGAATAACAGAGGCTTCGGTGCTGTATCACAGTAGACCTGTGTAACTTAAGAAGACTCCTAAGAGACTCAGCAATGAATGAAGACTTATCCTCAGAGAAAATAAAATAGTCAAGATCTCAGTATTCTTTCAGAAAGAAATCATTAATGTCAATTAAAAACATGAATCAGAAGATACATGTCTGTTGTTTCAAAACTGAACATCAAAATATTTCATCTGAGAATGACGAAACAAAATGCTTCACTTCCTAGGGAAAAAAATAAATCACTTTCTTCAGCTTGAACTATTGAACAGAGTCAGGACAAATGATTTTCCTTAACCTTTCTTTAGCAGCTATTTATACCCAAACCCTGCTTAATTTTAGCCATAAGCATTACAGACACTTCCAGTCACTCCAGCTTGGTTGATGAGGACTATTGAAAAGAGGATCTGTAGCTACAGTACTTTGTTAAGACACATTTAATTTTAAACCACAAAAAAGCCACAAAGCCACGGTAAAACTGTTCAGATGGAGGCTCCCATTCTGCCACTATGGAAGTCTAGACCTGCAGGCTTCACAATTTCCCTCAAAACCCAGCTAGGCCCTGAACATGCTGGTCGGGTTCCTGAGCTCCTACTCTTGTTCAGGAACAAGCCCCATGTGTTGTGAAATTAAAAGTGTGGCCACAAGGAGATGAAGTCTGTGTTGGAAGGCACAGCGTTGCAGCCCAGATTTCCAGGAAGTAAGTATGCATGGAAGGAAAGCAGTGAAAATAAATGCCTTATGATCCCAGCTTGTGATTGTGTGGCATTAGAGAGGAAAAGCTAGAAGTTAAGTTGCAGAAGACTATATTTGTGGAGATACTGTAGCAGCATTGGAAAAGCAGCAGATCCCAACTGAAGTAAGTGGCTGTAGCCTACAAGCATAAATTGTGCAGCAGTTCTAGCTTTCAGAAGTGAGGGATTGCGCTTGGGGAAGGGAGAGGAAGGGATTGAAGCATACCACCTCTTCTATGGGACAGGTCTGGCACAGATGTGTAGGCTGCTATCAACAGCAGCAGCCAAGTCAAGTAAGTTTGGAAAGTCTTATTGAAAAGGGTCAGTAGCTTGAATTTTATACAGGGGTTTAAGCTCTGGAAGTGAGTTCTGTATTTACTGCAACAGAACTTGGACTTTTTGACCTTGAGCTCAAGCTGTAAGGCTCCCAAAAAAATCAGAAGTAGAGAAAGATATTATGCCTGAGTATTGCAGATGTTTCTCTGTCAATTGTCACTGAGCTATTGCCTCAGAAAAGAACACTGAAGTGTCAGTGCTGTCTGCAAGCCTCAGTGAAAACATCAGTCACTCTAATTAAAGAGTAACCAGAAATTGTTTTCCCTTATATACTGTTCACCATCAAAGAATACATTGGGAAAAGACCACAGCCTGTTGTTGGGATGATGCTGTTAAAAAACTGAAACCTGGCAGGTATTGACATCTTATGCTTTTGGCAGAAGTTATTGTTCCAAATTCATCCAAATATTAAACATTTATACATACAGCTAAAGAAGAAACAAGAATCTCAGGACAGTATCAACAAGACAACATGGAAGTATGGAAGTAAGAGCCCAGTTAAAGGGAATCTACTCTTAAAGAGAAGATCCTGCTGAGAATTTATCTCAGAGGATATTGCCAAGACATCTCTAGTAAAGAGCCAATATTTGGGATACAGCTAAATACTTACCACTCTATGCCTTGCTCTCCATCCCCAGATTTTTAATACCCAGTGACAGTGGCACTTGGGTTTTGTCTGTTCCTCACCCTACTGGAGAAAATGCATGCTTAGTCTTTCCCACCATCTGCTGTGCATGTGTTGACTAACAAAAAGCATGATAAAGACCTGGGGATGACAGCACTGAAATCACATTCATAAGGAAAACAAAAACTCCAACTCTAGCAACAAGACTATGTAATAATAACAATGATGTTAAAGAGCTAATGGTCCAAGCTGAAGGAGCAGGATTTTGGGGAAAGCACATATATCCCATTTGACTAAAATCTGCTGTCAAAATAAAAGGCAATGCTGTTGCTGTTATAGCAAATCTAAATCCAACTCAGCAAGCTAAATGGCTCTCAAACCCCCAAATCAGTGGAACTTATGAATGGGATAGTTACATGCTCTTCGCTTTTCTTGACCACGTGTTTGAAGGATTATTTCTCTAATACGCTTGCACCAGCCATTTACCTTTTCTCCTTTCTCTGCATTTTTTCTAGACTAGGTATGATGGAAATTATATGATGTAGAACACTAAAAAAAAAGAAAAGAAAAAAAAAAGAGAGAGAAGGCAAAAACCCTTGTTCTCCAGAAGTACGAAAGCAAATTACCAGTGACAGATTCAACACTGGCAGCATAAATCGTTGCTTATATCCATCCATAAATCATTCACAGAATCACAGAATTGTGGTGGTTGGAAGGGACCTCAGAGATCATCGAGTCCAACCACAAAAAAACAAACAAACAAACAAACAAACAAACAAAACCAAAAAAACCCACACCACCCACCACCTAAACACACAACAACAACCAAACCAAAAAACCATCACCCACCCACTCAGCAGCCCACGACAAACCAATAATCTTGGGCACTAGAGCATGCCCTGAAGAAACATGTCTACACGTTTCTTAAATACCTCCAGGGATGGTGACTCCACCACCTCCCTGGGCAGCCCATTCCAATGCCTGATAACCCTTTCAGTAAAGAAATGTTTCCTAATATCTAACCTGAACTTCCCCTGGCGTAACTTGAAGCCATTGCCCCTTGTCCTGACATCTGTAACTTGGGAGAAGAGACCGACCCCCGTCTCTCTACAGCCTCCTTTCAGGTGCTTGTACAGAGCTATAAGGTCGCCCCTCAGTCTCCTCTTCCCCAGACTGAACAACCCCAGCTCCCTCAGCCTCTCCTCGTAAGACTTGTGCTCCAGACCCCTCACCAGCTTCGTTGCCCTTCTCTGGACCTGCTCCAGCACCTCAATGTCCCTCTTGTGGTAGGGGGCCCAAAACTGGACACAGTACTCGAGGTGGGGTCTCACCAGTGCCGAGTACAGGGGGATGATCACTTCTCGGGCCCTACTCGCCACACTGTTCCTGATACAGGCCAGGATGCTGTTGGCCTTCTTGGCCACCTGGGCACACTGCTGGCTCATGTTCAGCCGACAGTCGACCAACACCCCCAGGTCCTTTTCTGCCAGGCAGCTCTCCAGCCACTCTGCCCCCAGCCTGTAGCGCTGCCTGGGGTTGTTGTGACCGAAGTGCAAGACCCTGCACTTGGCCTTATTGAACCTCATTCCATTGGTCTCAGCCCATCCATCCAGCCTGTCGAGATCCCTCTGCAGAGCCTCTCTACCCTCCAGCAGATCAACACTCCCACCCAATTTGGTGTCGTCTGCAAATTTGCTGAGGGTGCACTCGATCCCCTCGTCCAGATCATTGATAAAGATGTTGAAGAGAACCGGCCCCAGTACTGAGCCCTGTGGGACACCACTCGTGACCGGTCGCCAACTGGACTTGGCTCCATTTACCACCACTCTCTGGGCTCGGCCCTCCAGCCAGTTTTTAACCCAGCGGAGAGTATACCCATCTAAGCCATGAGCACCGAGTTTCTCCAGAAGAATCCTGTGGGACACTGTATCAAAGGCCTTGCTAAAGTCTAGGTAAATAACATCCACAGCCTTTCCTTCATCCACCAAGTGAGTCACTTTGTCATAGAAGGAGATCAGGTTTGTCAAGCAGGACCTGCCCCTCGTGAACCCGTGCTGGCTGGGCCTCATCACCTGGGTGTCCTTTATGCGTTGCATGATGACACTCAGGATGATCTGTTCCATGACCTTTCCAGGCACCGAGGTCAGACTGACAGGCCTGTAGTTCCCTGGATCATCTTTCCGACCCTTCTTGTGGATGGGCGTCACATTTGCAAGGCGCCAATCGGCTGGGACCTCCCCAGTTTGCCACGACTGTTGGTAGATGATGGAAAATGGCTCTTCAAGCACTTTGCGTGTTAGTTGCTTTATTCAGGGTGAAGAGGGAAGATGATGAAGAAAGAGATAAACAGCTGAAAAGACAAAGCAATATTTTAACTTTTCCTAACCTCTTAGTTTACATTGCAGTCTTAGTTAGCAGTAGTACTCCTGAAGCATAAAATCAAATAGTTTAGATATTAATTTCAAATAATTTTGCCTGCTTACCCAGGATTTCAAGGGATAATATATAGGCACCTCTACATTTCAGTTATTTTCATAGCTAATAATTTTTTTACATTCATTCTGTTTAAAAATTCAGGCTCAGGAATGAATGATAGCCCTCTATTAGAGAATAAACCAGCAATGTCTGTAATAGCTAATGATGCCTGATAGTTTTTTCATTATCCTTTTTTCTTAAGTCATACAGAGTCTTGGGCTAAATTTTCCCGGTAGGACCTCCATCAAAATTTTATGGTTATATTTGTTATTCCTTATGTTTGCCAGAAACTTTCAGGTAGGCAAGGGTATTCATGTTACCTTTTAAGCTTAAAACAGATAGTGAAAGACAAAAATAACTACTTCAGTGTCTGCTCTTTTAATTACTTGAAGCTCCATAGGCTTTTGCTCCTCAAACCTTGATTTTATATATAAAAAGCCTCTCTTAGACTTCTTTTTACCATTTAAGTCATCTGAAGTGCCACCCTTCAGAGAAGAGAAATGAAGCAGGACTACCTTTGCAACTTACCATCACCACTATCCAGTAAAGAGTGACTTTGATTGTATCTCAACTCTTTATACAATGGCCATGCTTTCTAACTACATTCCCTGCTTCTACTAATATTGGAGGTAATCCTACTGGATCATACTCTGTTTATTCCATTGATTACAATGGATTCTGTATCCAGATGACTGAGAAAAAGAAGTAATGGGCTTAGGCCAGCATGCTGAATTAGTATGTTTTAAAATATTCTATGAAGAAAACCAAAAAGTGCCAAAGAAAGCATCATCACTTTTACAACCCCACAGAATAAGGAAGCAGGGGAACCAAAGAAAGAGACTGAAAGCAAGAATGAGAGGGGAACAGTAACAATGTGAGAGAGAAGATAAACAAGGGAACAGAAAAATTTAAGTCTGCAGTGTTTGAAAGGGACACGACAGGAAGGTGAATTTGTCTCATTATCTTTTCAAACAGTTGTGAATCAATGCTTTTGGTGAGGAAAGGGAGCCATTTCTTTTTAAACCTAGCAAGGAAAGTCATAATGCAAAAAGTAAACTAATTACACCACTTCCTGAACTTATATATTCAGTTAAGATGTTGTCGACAAAGAACTAAATAATTAAGAAACAGCCAAATTTTCTTAAAATATACACACATAGGTGTAAGTACTGGAAAGGGTTAGACCAAGTTTACCACAAAGGAATCATGTCCATGAAATGGTATTTTTTTTTGTAATAGTAAATTGCTTCAATCAGAGCAATATTTAGAAAATATTAACATTATCAAGAGATGCAAAATAAAGATTAAAATTAATCTGGCCTTCCTACTTGAGAAAATGCAGTATTTTGGAGCTGTATTTCCCAGCTTTGCAATTTTAGAAGAGTCTTAGAACACAAACAACAATTAGCTGAATATTCTGCCTCTTCTCCAGTGCTTAATATGCATCAGAAATATTACAGCAAGGTTAAGAAATTATAACAAGTATTAAGCAAGATTACTTTGTACATATAAAACAATGGATACAACTGTTGTATCTCAAAATGCCCACGGAACTTGGAACAGTCACAGCTTTATCTTTCCATAAATCTAATGGAGCAAAGTATGCACCCATCTTACTGATTATAGTCAAATGGGGATTTTGCCATAGGGATGAGGAAGGGCAAAGGATACTAATAAAAGTGTATAATACTACTACTCTGGAATTCTCTATCTCTGCTGAGGACATTGTGGCATCTATAAGGAGGTACAAAAAGTGATGGGATCTCACATTAATGAGATAAATTGGCCCCAGACTGGATCCACTTGGGAATTTCCAGTGGCAAGAGGACTGGAAGAAAAGGAGTTCTCCATTGCGGTCCAAGTGGGTGACCTGCCTTGTAACCTGACCACCGCATGGCTGATTTGTATGCCTAATGGCCATCTGTCTCCAGCATCAGGTCTGAAAGAACATTTAAAACTTCCAATTAATTAGATAGAGCATAAAGGCTGGGTTCACTTGTTGTAGAGTCAGGTCCTTTTTACAGTTATCACCATGATTTCCGAGGCTTTGACCTATGACCAGTACTTGCCTTTACTGCCCACAAAGGATGCTTATATTATGCCTTTGCAAAAGAATACTTCTGAAGCACAGCTATCACACATGTCATACAGGAGGACAGAGCCTAGAAATAATCTTGTGGTATCCAAACTTGACAGTTGTCTCCTGAATATTATGTCAGAATGTCAGATCTGCCTATTATCAGGTCACAGGTAGGTATATTTTTAATGTCACTTCTTTTTCATGTGAAGTTATCTTTTTGGTGATGTAAGGAAACCCTGATATTTTTTTCAAAATTAATATCATATAACATAACACTGTGAGATAGCCTAGTCACAGATATAAACTGGTCTGCCTATATACATAGTGTTCAGTGTATAGATTAAACTGGCTGTTCTAAGCCAGGAGGCAGGTAGGACTTCAAACATTTTTCTTACTTCATAGCTTTGACAATGCAGTAAGCATTGACCTGCATTGACAGGTATGAGCATCAGTGTGATGGCTATTGTGGCTCTCAGCTAAAGGCATCTAAGTTTCCTTATTCGCTGTATATGCATATGAGCTGCCTACTCTGGCTTGGTAAATTTGTAGATCTGGGTCCTTGCACTGCTGTGCTTAGTCTAACAATGCCCAAGTTTCTTGTTAATCTGGGTGCAAATAATTTCTTTCCCAACACATAAATTATAATACATTTAGAAGCCATCCACCTTGAATAATGATTTGGTTAAGTAGGAAAGAAAATATCACTCTGTAATTGAGTTGGTGAGGTGAATGAAGGTCCCTCTACATGACCAGAGAATAATTAAACTGGATCCAAAATGAAGTAGAGTGAAGACCTCTGCTCATACACAGCAGTACCAATGCATCAGAAATTGAATATATTGTAAATCCTTGTAATAATTCATAAAAGGCTTCTCTGTGGTAGCAAGTAGATTTCCTAAAACGATACCTGCTTGTGTGACATTTCAAGCACACCAGTCTGAAGTGCTGGACCTTGAACCCAGTACACCAAGCCCCCCACTCTATGCTCCGGGATGCCCTGGGAAGACTGTGAAAAAACGTAAAGGAAAAACACAGTGACACGTGGACAAGCATGTAGCAGTATTTCCTCAGAATACTTCTTTAGCCTCCAATGGTCCATGAGTCTGATACTTAAAGACCATTTGGTCAAATCACTGTACGAAACAAATTAGCAAAAACTACAGTTAAGAATAGTTCTAGCAAACAAAACAAGAGAGATCAGTATAGACTCTTACTTCTTACTGACATTTTGGAGAGGTATCAAGGAGTCACTGGGGATACTTCTCTGACAACACCACCCGGGCATTCTGCTATGGTCAGGCAGGATGTTAAGAATTACTAGGAACAGACAAAAACAGTAGACGTAACTATAATGTTTTATAAAACAGTGGACACTCACCATTTTGAGTACCATATACTAGTCTAGTCAGCGCATCTCCAAAAAGGATATGATAAAATAATTAATTAAATACATATAAATCTGAAAAGATTATCAGGGGTGCGTAACAGTTTTTAATAATGACCTTAAATATAAGAAGACTTTAGTTCTTAAGGCAGACAATATATAGAAATAAGGCAGAGCTAAAGTAGTCGGAGACAACATGCATACCAAAGAATGATCACTCTATTCTTCTGTTGTTCCTTATGTTTATGTATGACTTATTCCTAAGCATCTAAGTCTAGTCACTGTCAGGAAGAAGGTATAATGTCAGGTGGGCTTTAGGTATAAATAGCATGGCTTTATGTAAAAAAAAAAGAAGGGGGTGAGGATATTAAAAGAAATAGGAAAATATAAAAAGATAGAGTTCTGTTTTTCTTCAAAGTAACTTATAAAGCAGTTAGAAATTTCACATAAGGCCATGCACATCATTATGGTAAATTAAATGTGGCAATGTTTGATCTGGTTGTGGATTTCTTTCCTAATGTTTGTTCCCTTCATGTGGGCGCTTTGTGAAACAAAAAGCAAGCTGAGACTTCCTGTTGAACTCCAACCTTCCCTATCCAAACTTGAAAACATGTTTCAATCATTCTGAAGCCCAGGACTGTGGAGACCTTCTATTGAGAAAGTATAGAACTCCTGGAGAAATGTGCTTTTGGGCCATTTTAGTATAAAAGGTGAGATACAGACAAAAAAAAGTACTCTCTAATATTTTGTGTTTCACAATATAGAAAATTGATCTTCTGAGTGATCTATACTGCTGGGGGATTCAGTCATAGGAAGTTTAACTGTTTGGTATACAAGCAATGCAGTCATGGTGGAAAAGTAGTTGGGTAGGTGCTATTTAGAGTAGCATTATGAGGCTTGTGATGGTCCAGAATATTTGTCTTGTTTAAAATCACAAGAGTAAAGGTATTAAACTGTAAAAGCCCTCCTATAAATAAAAGCTGAGAAAGTTGAGGTTGTTCACCCTGGAGAAGTCTCCAGGGAGACCTTATTGAAGCCTGTCAATATACAAAGAGGGGTTTATTAGTAAGATAGAGGGAGATTCTTTAGCAAGGACTGTAGTGACAGGACTAAGGACAACTATTTTAAACTGAAAGAGGGTAGGTATAGATTGGACACAAGGAAGAACTGTTTTATGATAATTGTGGTGAGACTGTGGCACAGGCTGCCCAGAGAAGCTGTGGATGCCCCATCATCAAATGTGTTCCAGGTTAGGCTGGATGGGGCTTTGAGCAACCTGATCCAGTGAAAAGATGACCCTGCTAATGGTAGGAGGTTGGACTGGATGATCTTTAAAAGTCCCTTCCAACCCAACAATGTGTTCCAGGTTAGGCTGGATGGGGCTTTGAGCAACCTGATCCAGTGAAAAGATGACCCTGCTAATGGTAGGAGGTTGGACTGGATGATCTTTAAAAGTCCCTTCCAACCCAACTGTTCTACGGTTCTATGATTCTAAACTAGTATCAGCATGAACAAATATCCACTAACTCAGAGTTTCCTGGGCATCTGTACAAAAGTGTGACTAAACTGAAAAAAACCTGCAAGGCAATCATTACTTTCACTAGTAGTTATGAAGTAGAAGACCTTGTTTCCTAAGCAGGGGCGGGGCGGGAAGGAGGAGGGGAGGGAGGGGAAGTGGACAGGGAAGTCTAATGACTCCTTGTTTTAAAATAACTACTCAGCAAAACACCAGCTTTGTAGAGCTTTGTGTTTCAGGCTGGGAATGTTGAAGCGCTTAATTTAAACATTGCTTCTCTTTTGATTACAGAGAAACAATGATGAAATTAAAAAGTAATGTGCTTTTTTTGCTGTCTGATGACAAACAAGGGGGAAAACTAACATCTTTGTTTTCAACGTTATCTAGTGTGGGGAAGTAAAATGGAAATTGAACAGATGCCTTCATTCTATTGTAGATTCTTTTTTCAAACAGCTATTTCTGTACTTCTGTAAGATGAACATGACAATCCAGGTTTCTGAATTAGGAAAAAAGTGGGTTTACTTGAGAAAATGGTCACTGTATATTTTTTACTTGTGATACCTGCTGTAAGACGCTGTTAAGAACAATCACAGAGTGGTTTGGGTTGGAAGTGACCTTAAAGATCATCTCATTCCAACCACCAAGAAATGCGATTTACATACACAAAATAAAAATGAAATCAATTTCATTTTCAAGTACACCAGAAATATGATTATATTAGTGTTTGATTTTATTAACAAAGCCACACCTTAATGATATTTTTGAAGTTTAAGATAATTTGAAGTAAGTTTGATTTCAAAACAAGCTCCTAGCAACACAGTAATATTCATTTTAAAATGGTATTAGGAAAAAGAATCTCAATTTAATGTGCACTAAAAAATTATGCTAGTAATACACAAAATATTAGTAGGACACAGCAGTTACGTTGAATCCCTTATTATTCTCAATGGAAGTGACAAAATCCCACAGTAAATGCATTTTATTTTAAGGAACAAGGTGGGGTTATCAAAAGATATTATTTCAATACTTCAGGGAGAGAGCAGTATATGATAATTCTCAATAACAATTTTAGTTACACGTATAGAATCATAGAATTGTCTACTCTGGAAGGGACCTTTAAGATCACAGAATCCAACCATCAACCGAACACTGCCAAAACCACCAGTAAACAATGTCCCTAAGCACCTTATCTACCCGTCTTTTAAATACCTCCAGGGATGGTGATTCAACCACTTCCCTGGGCAGCCTGTTCCAGTGCTTGATAACCCCACCTTCCCTGGCAGAACTCGAGGCCATTTCCTCTTATCCCATCACTTGTTTAATATGTAATATTAAGCAGAACAGAAAAGACTGTGGGTTAGGGGTTGCACACTACTCTGCTTTTTTTTTTTTTTTTTTTTTTTTCTTTTTTTCATTCCACGGGATAGACCTCACAGAAGATTTTTTCGAAAGTAGAAAATGTCATTGTCAACTACCTTTACAACTTAAGTCCATTTTTAG